>NW_024080728.1:1407084-1607362 GCF_003009895.1 Hyaena hyaena | reverse complement strand
TATATATATATATATATATATGTGTATATATATATGTGTATCTATATGTGTATCTATATATGTGTATATATATATATGTGTGTATATATATATGTGTATATATATATGTATATGTGTATATATATATGTATATATATATGTGTATATATATATGTATATATATATGTATATATATATGTGTGTGTGTATATATATATATGTATGTATGTATATATGTATATGTGTATATATATATATATTTTTTTAATGTGTATTTATTTTTGAGAGAATGACAGGCAGTCTTCAAGTGGGGGAAGGGCAAAGAGAGAGGGAGACACTGAATTGGAAGCAGGCTCCAGGTTCTGAGCTGTCAGCACAGAGCCTGGTGTGGGGCTCAAACTCACAAATCGTAAGATCATGACTTGTGCTGAAGTCAGATGCTCAACCAACTGAGCCACTGAGGTGCTCCCAGATACCACTAATATAATCCATTCCCAGTGTTCTTCCTTGTCTTCTCCCACCCACATTGCATGCTTTTTTTCCCACAGTGAGAACACAAGTTCCTAATGATATTAAGTCATTTACTCATGTGCTCAAAATAGTTTCAGAATTAGTTTGCCCATACTACTAAAATAAACAAGTGTACTAAAACGAGTCCAGGATTTGTTTTTGTAATACTTTCCTCCTCTGCTACTCTGCTCCATACTGAAGATATGTGTAGTCCAATATTGTGCCCATAAATTATTTGGATTAGTCCTCCCTTCTTTCCTTTTTATCTTAATTATGATTATAGTATTCAGTTTACTTTTGCCAATTAAGTTCATTTGTTTCAGTTTGCTTACAATTTTAGGTCCCATATCCTACTGATAACATTTTTATTTAACATTTGAATAGGTAGGTTACTAATATGCTATCAAAATTACCAAAATATATACTCCAAGAAGTGTTATGCCCTCCTGTATCTGTCACTACACTCTTTTCTACCACATGAAATTACTGATTTTATTGTTTTTCTGCTTTATCCTTTCTGCATATATGCATGTTTTATTTTTCTGTTTTCTTACACAAAAGGTATATGCTATATATGCTCTTTTGTGCTTTCCTTTTCATGTAATATTTCCTAGAAATCACTGAATAGGACTCTATTGTATGTAGTACTATAGTTTATTCAACCAATCTCTTATGATTGGTCATTTATACAGTTTCTAGTATTTTGGGATTAATATGCTATAATGTATAATCTTAGGAAATTATTTTTATATGCTGAAAAGATTGGATTCCTGGATTAAATTAATTCTCATCTGTGCAGACTTATTTTTACTCTCACGTATAATTGGTGTGGGGGATATTGTGGAGAAATATTTAATGACATGAGCAAACATTTATTAAATATTAAGAAAGTCATATTATGAAATAGTAGATACAGTACAATTCAAATTGTGTAAAACCTAAAAAAGACACATGTATTTGCAAAATATAAACATGTATAATGGGATTGTGAGGGACTTTAATATTCTTTTTTATATTTCTCAAATTTAATATAATCATGTATTATGTTTACAATTAAAAAGTAAAAACAATAAATTATACTTGCAAACAAGAAGGAGGAATTCTATTTCTGACAGTAAAGCTGACTTAGAAAGTATCACACAGCTCTTTTGCTAAAAACAACAATAAATTGAAAGAAAACAAAAGAATCTTTCTTGTTTTAAATATATTGCTTGGTTGACAGAGAATACTTAGGCTAAAACAAAGTAAAAATGGAAATTAAAGGAGGTAAGCAAACACTGAAATGCCTTTCATTCACAGGATATGCCAAGCCCATGAATTGAGCTTCAGTTTTCACAGCCATGTACAGAGAGCTGGCAGTGGTATTCTGGAGCCAGCTTGTGAAAGCTAAGTATATACATCTTTCCACAAATTCATGTTCAGTGGTAGCTTGAAATCAGCCATAACATAAAATTGAAAATTATTACAAATCAGGAGTTTTTTCCTCTGGAGAACTAGCTTTAAAATATTTACCAGCATACTACTGAGCCCAAGGTTGAAGAGAGAAATCCTAAGTATACTGAACATAGAGAGTCTAATTGGAGATCTCCATATAACGCTGCATGCTTAGTAGAACTCAGTAGAACAACACCTATCCCACAAAAAGAATCAGCAAGGAAATTTGCCTGTTTAAAACTTGATGCTGGGTGGAAGTAAAAATATCTTCCCTGAAAATTTAACCAGAAGCCCACCCTCATGAAAGTTTATGGATCTGGAACTCATGCTACCCATGCAGCCCACAAAACTTTAAGCTTAAAATTTATTTCAGTGTGTTTCAGGTTGACAGTATCCCCAGGCTTTTGGCAGATTCAAATGCAAATCCTCTCTTTGGAAACATATTTTCATGTCAGCCTCAGAAATTACCACAAATAATGAACAAGAGCTCTCACACAAAAAAATGAGGTAGCTTGAGTATGAGGTAGCAGAAACAACAGACAACAAAATCAGAGCTGCAAAGGTTTTAAGTGTTAGGCTATGCACAAAATAGAAAATAAGTTTAATATATTTAAAAAACCCAAAATGATTATAAATAGGAGAAGTAATGAAAAGTTTATCAAAATGATGAAAGAAGATGTGAGAGAAAGAAACTAAAAAAAAAAAAAAAAAAGAAATGTATATTAAAACTCAATGGGCAGATAAAACAGAATATTAGACACTACTAAAGACAGAAAGAAACATGATAAAGTAGATCAGGAGAAAGTATCAAAAATATAGCAAAGAAAACAAAGAAATGTTAACTATGTAAGAGGTGAAGTGATAGAATGATTAGGGATACATACGTGGTCAAGCTATAAAGAAACGTATAGGAATATTAATCATAAAAGTCAAGGTACTGATTATCTTTGGGGTGAAGAGATACATGGGATCACAAGGTATACACTGAGATCAAAGACTAATAAATGTTCTGTTTGTTAAGATAGGTGGTAGGTAGACATATTTTTTCATTTTATTTACTTTAATTTTTTTAATGTTTATTTTTGAGAGAGAAAGTGCATGTGTGTGCAATTTCGTGAGTGGGGGAGGGGCCGGAAGAGGAGGACAGAGGATCAAAAGCAGGCTCTGTGCTGATAGCAGACAGCCTGATGTGGGGCTCCAACTCATGGGTCTGATATGACGTGAGCCAAAGTTGGAAGCTTAACAACCGAGCCACCAAAACATCCTCATATATTTTTCATAAGTTTTAAAATAAGTTTTGTGGCACCTAGGTGGCTCACTTGGTTAAGTGTCCAACTCTTGGTGACAGTCTGACTCACACTGTCAGTGTGGAGCCTGCCTGGGATCTCCTCTCTCTCCCTCTCTCAAAAAATAAACTTAAAAAAATTAAGTTTTATTTGGGAGTAATTTTAGATTTACAGAAAAACTCCAAACAAAATAAATAGAGTTCCCATATACTGGTTTGCCCTACGTTATTAATATCTTATATTACCATGGTACATTTGTCTAAACTAAGAAAACAACTTTCTTGTATTACTATTAGCTAAAGTCCAGATAATTCAGATTTCACTAGTTTTTACTTTAATATCCCTTCTGTTTTTCTGGATCCAATCCATGAAAACCACTTTGTATTTAGCTGCCGTGTCTCCTTAGTCTTCTCTTGTCAGTGACAAGTTCTTAGTCTTTCCTTGTTGTTTATGATCTTGACAGTTTTAAGGAATATTCTTTAGGTATCTTGTAGAATGTCCATCGGCTTGGATTTGTCTGATGTTTTTGGGTGATGTGATTAGGGCAATGGGTTTGGGGGATGAATACTCCATGTTCATGTTGCATTTTCCCTAGCCCAGGCCTAGAATTAGTCATTTCTCTAAAGAACCCTAGATCCTTTTATTGGAGAATGGTATTTACAAACCCAGATCTGCGTGTGAGGCATGTTTGTCACTACTGGGGTATCACTGTTTCTAAGCTATCTCAATGGACAGAACCAGGAAATATGTGTACATATATAATCCATGTATAAACATACATCTGTAATTATTTCTTCATTTACTCATTTATACATATAAATTCATAAGATTATCTCCAACTCTAGTCCAGTACCACAGGGTTTTAGTCTAGCTCTCCCTATTGCTTATCTTGTTTATCTATAATTTCCCTCTCTGACAGTGTGAAACCTAAATCACAACATTCATCATTTATAGATATTTGTTCAACCTCAGTATACATGCAAAGCAGGTTCAAAATTATTAACTCATATCCTTACAAGAAACAAATTTACCAACTAAAATATAGTGCTTCTGTAACATTCTTTTGTCTTCAGCTTCACATTCTCCAGTAAGAACACTATTTTCCAAAGTTACTCAGGTCAGCTCCTTTATTTATCCCATCCATTCAGTGAGGTAATGTCATATATTTGTAATAGTAGTAGAGTCATTTGTCACCTAAGTTGTTTAATTAGTTTTTCCATGGTGTTGCTATAAAACATGTAAGACTATGAGATCAATTTTGACACTGTTCATGGTTGAGAGTTGAGTTCTAATCCCAAGTATCTATTTTCTACTTTTGTAAAATGGACTCTAATGGGAAAATACACAATGTTTGCTCACAAATATGTTCATATGTTTAGGATTGAATTGTTAATGGTTTACTAGAGAAATATTAAAACAGAATGTCATATTGTAATAATAAGCTAGAAAACTATCTCACCACCTATTCAGTCGTGCTATACCAGTTATGTGATTATTTCATCTTAATAGATATGCTCTGATAGCTTCCCAGTATCAGAGATCTAAAGCATTCCATTTCAGAAGGGGATTTCCTCAAATAGATTGACAGATAATATAAGAATAATAAAAATCTTCAGACTGCTTATTTGTATTCTCTCTGTTAAAACAAACAAACAAAAACAAAAGGTATGAAAGTTTCTATTTTATTTACACTTACATAGGGTGGTAAGTCTGAATAGATTTCATGTCCAATTTTAGAATCACATCCCCAAAGGCAGTGTCATCTGGTAAGATGATTAACTATATACGTCTAAGCAGCACAATCTACTTGCTGGCAGTAGTATCAGTTAAGGACTTTAAGTTTAGCTTTCTCCCCCTGGTGGTAGTTCTGTGTTGATAACATTAAAAAAATATTTGTATAGTAATCTAATGTTTATGGCTGCTCCAGTCAATTATCGGTAGGCAATTTTGGGACAGAAGTAGATTTAAATGAATCGAATCCCATATCAAAACACTTCTGAAGGAAGCACTTGTCTCCTATAGTTCCTCTTTTTTTCCAAAATGCAATTACAACCATTACATCATTGTAAATTACATGCTGGGGTTATCTCAGTAGGTAACTGCCAAATGTAAAACTTACAGAAGGTCTTCAATGTAATAATGATGTTTTATCATTTTAATTACAAACTCTTTAAAAAACTCCCTAAAGTGTACCAATTGGGGTGGTCTAAATTAACACTATCTTAGTAGCCCAAGGGTAGTAAAAATAGATTGAACTACCAAATTTCATCATACTTACAGCAGCTGTCTTCCTGCCTCTAGGAAGCTAAGTATTTAACAAAGCAGACAGCTTGGCATTGGCATCTGATTAGCAGTGTGTGTATTGTCAGATAGAATGTGCTTGGCTCTTTTGTTCCAGGGTTTGATTAGAAATCTGTAAAGCAGTGGCATCATGTAACTTTATTCTTAAGGCTTCTGAAAGGTAAATAAACTGTGGTTTACAATTCCTCTGGTATTATAAATGAAAACTAATCAATGCTTTTCTGGTAATATACTTTATAAAACCCCAGAAATTTTAAATAAAGGAATTATTTTTTAAACAAATCAAAGATTGATTGAAACAGGCAGATCCTAATATCATTTTGAATATTTTATATAAGAAAAATTGTTTTACAATTGAGTGCTTTGAGTCACACTGAGTCCTGTAATTAAAATACTGTTGGTGGGGAGGAAATGATCATTTCAGAGCATATAAATAGAAGATTCTATTCCTAAAAATATCAACAGTTTAAATGGAGATTCAGAAAAAATTTTTCAATGCCTATGAACATCTTATTGGAAAAATAACATTTTGTAAAATAGTATTGTTTTAATGCAAGTGCCCAAACATTAAACTATAAAACGGTGACTCTCAGTACCTTTCCCCCACAAATTTCTTTGAAAATTTATTACAAATGATTGTGCTTATTGGCAAAGTTCAAAATCAGTAGAGTCCATGAAAACAATCTACTTCAATGAGAAGTACATTCTTTTACTCTATCAAATCCATCGGAGGTAATCAGACTGGATGTTTTATTCAACAGGGCTGAAGAAAATTGTTCTACAATAGGTTAATTCAAAATGGCAGCATAGAAAATGCATCTGTCAGTGGGGATCAAATTACAGGGCAAGCTCCTCTCAATGCTTAGAAAAACAAGTCTGCAGTTCTACAGATTATGTGCCTGTGTGTGTTTAAAGGGGTGGGAAAGGAGCTAAATATCTGAGCTAACCTCCAATTAAAGTCAATCATAAAAACAGCCAATTTAATGAGTGCGGATTTCTTTGGGTAATTATAACACCAACCACTTTTTTCTCTTTTAAATCTGTAATTCTGCCTTCTTGTTATTGCTTGCTTTGTCATTAATCGCCTCAGGACCTTGATTTCCTAGCAACAGACTGCCACCAAACATTTGGCTCCTGTTCAACATTTTCTTTGTGAAAAATGGCACTGCTGTTGCCGCCTGGGCTGCTGCAGCTAGACTGGCTGTGTAAGTGCTCTAATAATGTATTCCACTGGAAAAAAAAAATCACATGATATGGGGTGCAATGACTGAGCTCAGTTAATTACTGAGCTGGGAAGTTTATCTACAATCTAAAAGCTGTGCTGAGAAGGGGGATATAAGGATTAAAAAAGGTGCTCCTTCCATTATCAATAATTTACAGGTGAGAATTTATAAAGAAATATTTTATTCTTGAGTTGACAGGTTTCTGTTTAAGTTTATTTAGAAAGGGGTGGAAAAGACTAATGTCCCTTAAATGTTACTTGACAAATTCTTTCTTCACAAAATAGCCCCAAACACACAAAAGAATCACAGAACAACTTGCTGTAATTTTAAAAAGCAAATTAACCTATGTATCTGTCAGCTGTTTCTTTTCTACTTAAGGCAAAAATCATGTATATATGTAAACATGAAATGGCAGATATGAGGTTTTCATTCACAATATGAACACTACACATGATGAAAATAGAATAATTCAAAATATTGTGTTTTGATACACTGTATCCTTAAATAACTATTTTATAAAAATGATAGCAGGAAATAGATGTTTACAATTATGTTTGAAATGAGTCAATTGAGCTTGAAGGAAGTCATAATTGGAAACCTAATGATAAGGTAGGTATTTTACCAGTTTTTACTTCATAAGTTTATTAAGATTTTTTATGCCTTAGAAATACTACCAAGTGCAGTAATAAGAGTTATGGAAATTAACATGGCATGTCAGATATGGTTCGCTGATACCTTGCTTTAGTTCTCAGAAAAATGGCTATATAAGAATGGCATGTTTCAGGATTGCTGTCAGGATATGATAATTTAATATACCCAAGAGTACACTAAGTATTATGGAAGCATCTGTGAAACTAATAAGTCAGTGGACATTCCAATTCTTACCAATGTCTACATACTTTATAAAAAACTTCCCACAAAGTACAGTCCCAATTCAGCCTTATATGAGGAAGAGAAAATGCTGGTCTACGTGAAAATATCACACTGGCCATGTGACAGACTGAAATAAAAATGACAGTAGGGAATATTTATAAAGGAGCAATTACATTAAAGGGCCTTTGGTTATATTAAGGTAGTTAACATATACACACATTTTTAGAAGTGAGAAAATGAAGTACAGATATTTAAATGATGTTATAGAATTCTGTTTATTACTGGCCTGAAACCACATCATCTCACCACTGAGTCTGACTCTCCACTTTAATATATTTTTACAAAAAACAATTCTTAGTTGAAATTAGAAACTAAATACATATTCACAATCAGAAAAGTTTTAGAAATTCAGAGTGAACACTTTTAAATATGGAGCTGTGACTAGAATATATATCAATTTAATTCACTATTTACTATGACAGAGTTTATTGACTTGGGCTCCAAGAATTAGCAAAACGTCTTTTGAAATCTATAAACTTCCAAAAATTAAATGAAAAATTTGCAAGTAAATAACTTTTTCTGGGGGTTTCAAAACTAAGACAAGATTAAAAATTGCTACTCTAAGAATATCAAGCTAGCAGAGAAATGCTACCTACATTCACAAGTAAAATAACATTTTAAGTTTGAATTTAATTTATTTAGCCTCAAATTAAATAAATGTTAACCTTATAAGAAACTATGTACATGTAAAAATATTTTTGAGGAATGAATAATGAAATATATGGGACTCTTACTTTATTTGTATTTTTCTGGAAAAGTTGAACTAAGAAATGTTTGGTGTGTTATTGTACATTATGTATCTTATTTGGTTGTGACAGTTTCTTCATATCTTTTAAACTTAACAATACTATAATATGATGTGGTCTTAAATTCATTGTAGAATGAAGAAATACTTTGAAAAAGGAATATACAAAATGACTAGAAACATGTACCATTCATCTGTATAGAGAAAAAGAAGAAATGCAATTTGGAAAAGCAGCAATCTATCTTTCATAACATATTCAACTATCTAGGATTTGCTAATGTCAGAGAAAAAGATAGTCTGGATCTATCCTAGGATTCTAGATGGTTCCCTCCAGCTCCTAGAAGTTATTTTCAAGGGGTAGAGAGAAAACACATGATGGACACAAGAGGTTAGAGTCAAATGAGCCATATTAAACAGCTGTGAAACCTGTACTGGTCTGAACTTGAGTACCAGCAATACTAATTTATGTATGAACTTGCCTTCCTGAATAAGCACTGGAAGGAAGAAAACTGTTTTTTTCTTTTTCCATCCCACTTTACCACCTATCATTTTTAAAAAACTTCATCTACTATATGTCATCCATTCCAATAAAAAATTGACATTTTAAAGAACAGACCTCAAAACATAGTTATATTATATCTAGAACAAATAAATGAGAACGAAAGCTTGAAAGACCTTCTTTAAAGTGTCTGCAAAAGAGAAATAAAGTAGAAGCAATAAATCAAAATAGACTTATTATGACTTCCATTACATATGTCACAAAACAAAGACATAAATTATCCGTCTAATTCGGAACAACTGTATCATTTGTAATCATAATATCTGAATATTATTGAAGTTATTATGAGAGATGTAGAAAGAAGACTGAATCCAAAGGCCATAGGGAATAACTGTTAATGGATACAAAGTGTCTTCCTATGGTGATGTGAATGCTCTAAAATTAGATTATGGTGATGGTTGCAGAATTCTGTAAATATACTAACAATCATCGAATTGTACACTTTAAACAGATGAACTTTATGGTATATAAATATCTCAATAAAGTTATTATAAAAAGAGTAAAGGCAATTTTATTTATCTAGAATAGTGACAACAGAACATACGGGTTAAGTCATAAAGTATAAAGCCTCTATAATGTGAACAGAAAATATGCTGAAAAACATTTACACTTATACATATAGATACTAGACTGTTTATGTCCAGGTGACACATAATTTCAATGGTATGACAACACATAAAAATGTACAACCATCATAATGTTTATAAATTTTCCCTCTCTTAATCATATTTATTAAAGAGATTTAGTAAATATTCCATCTTCCCAAGCAATTGCTGACTGGTCTGAAATATATAAATAAAGTAAATGGAAGTGGAAACATTTCAGTAGATGGTTTGTTAATTCATTTGGGGCTCTGTGTAAGGGCTTACTGTCTTAACAACTAAGTGCTATACCCATGTTTATTTTCTTACCACTCTAAGGCAATTAGCACATAGTGTGGTTTCCAACTTCACATAAAATTTCAGGGCTTCATTATAACACCACAAGTCCAAAACACAAAAATAATCCAATATTTATCTTTAGAGCTCAAAACTTCTTTAACAAGTACTATCTCAGTTCTACAAAGTGAAAGGATTATTCTACTTAACTAAAATTAATCTTTAATTATTTTAAGTTTATTTATTTATTTTGGGGGGAGGGTAGGGAGAGTAGGAGAATGGCAAAGAGAGAGAGAATCCCAAGCAGGCTCTGCACAGGTGTGCAGCATGGAGCCCAATGCAGGGCTCAAACTCATTAACTATAAGATCATGACTTGAGCTGAAACCAATAGTCAGATGCTTAACTGAAATAAGCCACCCAGGTACCCCCAAAATAATCTTAGTTTAATATTCCATAGATTCCCTTTCCTTATTTGTGTTTTACATTTGATAACTTTTGCCAAAATAAGACTTAACAAAATTAACAGGAATATAAGAGTAAATCGTACAAGTTGGAGAATATAGTTATCTATAAAAGCACAAAGCATTAGTCTAAAAAACTGATACTGTTATTAGCATTAACGTTTCCCATGGGAAGTGGAAAAATCACAGAAAGAAGGAAATAAACATAGTTGCTAAAAGAAAATTCAAACTACAAGCTCTATATTCTCAATGACTGACAAAGTATGATTCACTATTCTTTCATTTAAAGTGCTTAATTTTCAGTCAGTAAAAAGAAGCACAAATCTAGCTAAATTTATATAGAGTAAGTTACAAAAGTTACTGAAAGCTTTTGTTAAACCAATTTCTTAAATGTCTGTAATCTCTGAATTTAAAAGTTTCCCCATGATAAACCTAAATTTGCAAGCTGATTAGTATTTGAAACTTTGAACCTTTTCTCAAAAAATGTTATTAGAAATAATGCATGATTTCTATGCAAAATCACACTGTATTCACAATGTAGTTTAAATGTACATACTTTAGTTTAAAACACTATAAAGGGTTGACTGAAAACAGAAAATATTACTACAACATTAGTAATTATACATAGATGAAGAGCTATATATTTATTAGCTGAAAACTTTAAAAATTATTTTTAACTGATAAAATAATAACCTAAGAATTTTATAGAGTCTAGAATAACAGTTTTGGGAGCTTATTAGGCTGAATCAACCTCAAAGCCAATTTAAAACTCATTTCTCATCAAAACTTGAATATTTTGCTTTTACTTCATTACTTGCTAAATGATGGTTTTTGTCATTCTGGATTTCAAATAGTTCAAGGAAAGAAAAATAAAATTAGGCGACAGGAAAATAAAAAATTAATGGGTTAACCAAGAACTAAATCTGCAGTTTGAAATAAATAACATGTTCCACAAAAGTCAGTATGTAACAGCGGACATGCAGATAAATACTGGTTAAGTTATTAACAAGTTCAAATTCAAAGAGAAAGTTAGTTACACAATCTTGCAGAAAAAAAGAGTCATCTAAAAAAGGTAAAGGAAAAATAACCTGTGGATTTCAGCTTCCAACCAAGATGGAGTAATGGGGAATAAATTTATACTCCTACCTTAAACAATTATAAAAATGGAAAAAATATGAAACAATGTTCAGACACTGGATAATAATCAAAAAGGGAACAAAAACCATGTGACTCCTACAATTGCTCAAACTTACTCCCTGGAGAGAGTTTCCAAGCTGCAATTCAGACAAAGAGAGATTTAAATAAAGCCATTCTTCTCCATTTGGGGAGGCCAAGGTGACCAGCACATGCAAGATACTGGACAGGACAGAGCTGCTAGAAGGAATAGGTATGAAATGAGAACTCTGGACATCTGCAGGGATTTCCCATGTGCATAAGGAAACAACTCAATACCAAAGTAAGAACCAGAAAAAAACACATGGAATAAAATTAGTAGACAAGAATATTTTTTAAATGTTTATTTTTGAGAAAGAGAGACAGAGTGTGAGCAGGGGAGGGGCAGAGAGAGATGGAGACACAGAATCTAAAGCAAACTCCAGGTTCTGAATTGTCAGCACAGAGGCCCAATATGGGGCTCGAACTCACAAGCCATGAGATCATGACCTGAGACAAAGTTGGACACTCAAGCAACAGAGTCACTTAGGTGCTCCGAGGGGGAGGGGAGGGGGGAGGGGGGGATGGGCAGAGAGAAAGGGAGAGAAATTCCCAAGAGGGCTCTGCACTCTCAGTACAGTCTGACACAGGGCTTGAACCCACAAACAGTGAGATCATGACCTGAGCCAAAATCAAGAGTCAGATGCTCAACCAACTGAGCCACCTGGGTGCCCCGATAGATAAGGATTTTAAAACAGTAGTTATAACTACAATACCTAAGTTAAAAATGACAGATGGCAACGTGAGTATGTAAAATACTCATGGCAGGAGTGAAGAAGGTCCAAATCAAACTTCCAGAAATGAAAACTATCATGTTTGAGATTAAAAAAAAATGCACTGGATGGGATTCAGGGCAGATTGTAACAGAGATGATTAAGTTTAAGACATAGCAATAGTAACTACATAAAATGAAGAACAGAGAGAAAAAAATGAAATGAGCATAAGGTAAGGGACATTTCAAGTGGCTTGATATTAAATGGGCTTTCCATGGGATGGAGGTTGGGAGAGAAAATGTTTACAGAAAATTTTCTAAACTGAACAAATCACATTCACAAGAAACATAAAGAGAAACAATGATAAGAATAATTTCCTTTCTTTTTTTTTTTATTTTACAAAGAAACTTTATTTTAAAAAAAAGCATATTCCCTCTAAGACTAGCTGTAATCAACATCTACATTCACCAATAGTGAATATAATATGGACAATCAGCATAACCACAAACTAAAATAAATTACTGCTTTAACAGATTGGACAATTATCAGGGAGTGCCTGGTTGGCACAGTCGATAGAACATGTGACTCTTGACCTCAGTGTCATGAGTTCAGGCCCACGCTGGGCACAGAACTTACTTTAAAAAAAAAAAAAAAAAAAAAAAAGGACAATATGAGACTGCTTGATTGATGTCCTAACAGCCACAGTGAGCTAGGAAATTCTATCCTGATTAAGTCCCTATCCCCGCACACCAAATCTCTAATTCTTAAAACAAAAATACTCCAGTTTCTAACAGAGAGTGAGAGAGAGAGAGAGAGAGAGAAAGGAAAAGGAAAAGGAAAAGGGAAAAGGAAAAAGGAAAAGGAAAAGGAAAAGGAAAGAAAAAGTACAAACAATTCTATAAACTATGTTCTTCCAATTGAACTAGCCATTCCCAGTGGGGTGTTGAATGGCTAACAGACCACAGAAACACTTTACTCTTGGCTCCTGTTTGAAACCAACAGCTACTACAAACCACTGGTCTTGATTCAGGGCCTAATATAATTTCCTTTCTTAAATGCAAGGCAGAAGACAGTAGAGAAACTGGAACTGGATATATCCTACAGTATGAAACAACAATAAAAACAAACATGATGCATTCAACAATCATTTTTAAAACCATCAACATCAAGGATGAAAAATCGATCTTTGAGAGTTGCGAAACAATCGAGGCAAGCTCTAACACAGAATCAGCTTTCTGAACTCTTGAGAGAGTTCCCGGGCTACAGCACAATAAGCAGGAACTGGAAAGGACCGAGAGCCCAGGGAGTTAAGGAGATTGAGCTGAGGGTGGGAAGAACTGAGTAGATAGACTTCTGAAGTGAGAACAGCAGAGAAGAGAAAACTTTGCAGAGAACACTGGAAATCTGCAGTGGATTCCTCTATCAACATTCATCAGAGCAGAGCCTGGGAATGAGTCATTCAAAAGAATTAGAGGGAAAAGGATTAGAGGAAACAGTAGTTGGGGCACACATAATTCTGGGAATAGTGCCTATTTCCACCATCTACAATATAATTAATGAGGCATTGCATAGAGCACAGGAAAGTCTCACCTCAGGAGTAGGGAACATTTAGCTTTAGACCAGGGTTTCTTACCTTTGGCTCTACTGATATTTAGAAACGGATAATTCTTTATTGTGGAGTGCTGTCTCATACAGTTCAGGATGCTTAGCAACATTCCTGACCTATATTTACTAGTAGGAACATTCTCTAATCACAATAATAAATACCTCCATATTTGCCAGAAGTCCCTAATAGGGAAAATTGTCCCTGGTTAACAAACCATTGCCATTAAATGAGTACTATTGTGGACTCACCTAACAAATAATAAAAACAAGATCCAAATATATTGAACTTGCTCCAAGTAACAAAAGTGAATCCCAAAATATAACTTAATAAGATTTACCAATGAAAGCAAATGATTACTAGACATAAAAAGAGAAAGGAAAACAATCCTTAATAAAAAGGATAACTAATCACTCAAAACTGTCCCAGATTTGACATCGATGTAAAGACTAATAGAGAAAGATATCAAAATAGTTCTTCTAACTATGTTTCATGTGTCCAAAGTAAAGAACAGACAAAATATTAAAATCAATCCTCTAGATATGGAAATAATAAATAAGATGAAAAATACTCTGGATAGGATTAATGACAGTTCAGATATAGGAGATAATATTAGTGAACTAGAAAGTATAGCAAAAGAAACAATCTAAAGTGAAACACACAGTGAAAAAAAAGAATCCAAAAAAATGAAAAGGGCTGTATCACTGAGCTACAGACACAACTTCATGGGAAATTTGAGACCCAAGGTGAAGGGCAGATGGGCAGAAAACATATTTAAACTAATGGCTGAAAACATTCCAAAAATAATAAAAATTATAAATCCACAGCTGCAAGTTAAACAAACCCCATGCACCAGAAATAGGAAAAAGAATACACTAAGGCACAATATAATCAAATTGATCAAACCCAGTAAGAAATTTAAAAATCTTAACAGGGTTGGGGGTATGTGGAATGTTACATCCAAAGGAACAGGGGTATGGATGTCAGATTTCTTATAAAAAACAATTCAAATGAGAAGACAGTAAAGCAACATTTTTCAAGTACTAAAAGACAAAAAAAACTGTCAAAGTAGAACTGGCAAAAATCTCTTTTAAAAATAAAGGTGAAATAAAGAAGTTTTCAAACATACAAAAACTGAAAACATTCATCACCAACAGACCCAAATATATGAAATGCTAAAAATGTTCTTCAAGCAGAAGGAAAATTATACCAGATGGGAATCTAATTCTAAGCAAAGGAATGACGAGAACTGGAAGTGGTAATTAAATGAGTAAATAGATTTTTTAATTATTGAAATCTCTTTAAAAGATATTTGACAATTTAAACAAAAATAATGTTATACTGTTTATAACATGAGTAAAAGTAAAATTTGTCTGTTGTATGGTATGTGAATTATATATTAATAAAGCTATTTAGGAAAACAATTAAAATTTTAAAAAAGGAAAATGTGTGACAGTGATAGCATAAATTCTTGGAGAGGTGAAACTGGAGTATGCTATTGTAAGGTTCTTATACTACGTGTGATAGGATATAGTATTACTTGAAGGAAGACATGGCTCAGTCAGTAGAGCATGCGACTCTTGATCCCAAGAGTGCAAGCCCCACATTGGACACAAAGCTTACTTAATTAAAAAAGACTGAACACAGACAGTGATGAGTTAAAGATGTGTACTATCAGTGTTAATGTAGTTACTAAAATAAAAAATAAATAAATAAAGAGTAAGAGATCTCCAATGATGGAAGTAAAAATACTGAATTAACCTGAAAGAAGGCAGGACAGAATAAAAACAGAATGAAAGACAAACAAGACAAACAAAAAACAGACACCAAGATGTTGAACTAAAATCTAACCCTATCAATAATCACGTTAAATGGGAATGGTATAAACATCCCAATTAAAAGCTAGACATTGTTAGGCTAGATAAAAAATAGGATCCAAGGGCACGTGGGTGATTTGGTTGGTTAAGCGTCTGACTTTGGCTTAGGTCATGATCTCATGGTTCGTGGGTTCAAGCCCCACATCAGATTTTGTGCTGACAGGGGGAGCCTGTTTCAGATTGTATATTTTCCTCTCTCTTTGACCCTCCTCTGCTCACGCTCTCTCTCTGTCTCAGGAATAAAGACAACATTTAAAAATTTTTTGAAAACAATAGGATCCAACAAAATGTTATCTACAAGAGATGTTACATTTTTTAAGTTACTTTATTTATTTTGAGAGGGAGTATAAGAGGATGTGAGCAGGAGAGAGACAGAGAGAAAGGGAGAGAGAATTTAATAGGGGGCCTGAACTCAGTAACCGTGAGATCATAACCTGAACCAAAATCAAGAGCCAGGTGTTTAGCCAACTGAGTCATCCAGGTGCCCCAAAAGAAGCACTTAAAATAAAGACACAAAAGAGATTATTAGCAAAAGTGTGGAAAAAGATATACCAACTTACGAATAGTAAAAAAAAAAAAAGTTGGATTGGCTATATTAATATCAGAGTATCAGACAAAACAGTTGTGGAGACATAGTGTAATACCAGGTTAAATGTTTAAAAATGATAAATGGGGGGCGCCTGGGTGGCTTAGTCGGTTAAGCGTCCGACTTTCGCTTAGGTCATGATCTCGCGGTTCGTGGGTTCGAGCCCCGCGTCGGGCCCTGTGCTGACTGCCAGCTCAGAGCCTGGAGCCTGTTTCAGTCTGTGACTCCCTCTCTCTCTGACCCTCCCCTGCTCACGCTGTCGCTCTCTCCTAGAAATAAATAAAACATTAAAAAAAAAAATTTAAAAATGATAAATGGATCATATAAATAACCCTACACCCTTATAGACCTAATAACAGAGCTTCAAAACACATTAAAAAAAATCTGATAGAAATGCAAAGAATAATATACAAATTCATAACAGCAGTAAAAGAAAGATCTCTGGGAGATATCCATATTGAGAAAATAAACAATATGCTTTTAAATAACTCAAGTCAAGGAAGAAACTAAAAGAGAAAGAAGAAAGTTTTATAAGCTGAGTGAAAATGAAAACATGACATCAAAATTTGTGGGAGGCAGCTAAATCAATACAGAAAAATTTTATAGCACTAAGTGTCTACAGCAAAAAAAGTCTGAAATTAATGAATTATTCTTCCACCTTGGTTAAGCATTTAACTCATTTAAATATAGAAACAAGACTGTAAGTATTATGGTTATAGAATAGAATGCAAATATTAAACACTAAAAATGTAACAATAAAATAAAAATATAAAAAATCAGTAAGCAGGATAAAATGCTGAAGGCTAATTTTCTCATTTTTCATAACAATAATACTGTTTTAGAAGGTGTAAATATGATTTAGAAAAATGAATAGCTCCAATTTACTATTTTTAATCATAAACCTTTCCTAAATATCATAGGCTTAAAAAGGCTACTATAATAAATATTTCTTGTAAGAGAATATGATGTTAAGATGAAGAGAACCTGGACTTTATATTTTCAGGGTAATTAACTGTCACCATAACTGGTAATCCGTAATCACATACCAGGAAAGAATTTGGGAACTTGGTTTAAACATGGAAAAACTGAGTTTACGTGCCATAAATGACACCTCCTATGAAGGTAAAAAAAAGATGTAAACACTTATTCAAACCAAAAGAAAATGTTGGTATCCTATGTGACTTTAATATTTTCAGAAGTATTTTAAAATAGCCAAATTCTCAGCAAACTATCAATTTACCTGGCAGTGCAAAACAGCATTCTTATGAAATTGCTGAAATAGAAACTAAGGGCTAATAGCTCAGAGATATCAGCTGGAACCCATTTTTGATATTTGTTTTTGGCTGTTTTAACAAGTTTCAAAAATAAATCAATCTTCTTTATTAATTTGACCCAAACTGAGCACTCTACATTTTATTTAAAACTGGACTTATATAAATAGTTAATATTAGTATAAAAATTCCAATTTAACCAAAGTTGGCTACATGCACTATAGTACATAATTATTAAAAACTCTAAATTGTTACAAGTTGGGTCTATACTACTATAAAAATTCCATTCATCCAAGCTTGGCCCATGTTAGGTATGTTTAACATTAACTGTTAAAACTGAGTGTTTCCACTCGCAATTTGGAGTCCAGTTGCTATATATCAAAATAGAATTATAATTGTCTGCTAAATGTAGTTTTCCACCATAATATATTATCATACCTTATAGCCAGTATAAATGACATAACGTAAATAATGTGAAATTTTAAACTAGGTGTTCTATGAAAATCAGATTATCAAATGTACAATGGTGTGAAATAGCATATAAATTTCCCTTAAAGGACCACACTACAAAACATGCACCAAATATATTAACAAAAAAATGAAGCCCTTTAGAAAAATAAAATAGAAGATAATGAAGAGGGGAAATTTGTTAATTTTTGAAATGTTTTCTCACATACTGTCAAAAGAGCTAACATCCTCTAGATAATCATCTCAATGTAAGAATTTACTTGACATTATAAAGGGGTAGGATTTGCCATATAGAGGAATCAATAATAACCTTGTAAAGCCTAAAGCAGTGAACATAAACATGGTGTAGGAGACATTAACACTAGACTGAAAGAAATAATTATATTTTCGATAAACATGCTCCTACTGGATAATCATTTTTTTACACATCTTTGCAGCTGTTTCACAGCTCAGGTAGTGAATGGCAGCAGCTGTTATACCACAACCATATATTATATGCATATGAGATACTTTTAATTTTTCATTGGTATCTACTTATTTGTGATCAGTCACATTTAACTCATATTAAATAAAAGAAGGTATTCATGGGGTGATTAGTTCAGAGGAATTTTAGTACCATTTTATTTTAGAAATGAACTCTTAACCAATTATTTATATGTCAGAATATTTAATAATTCAAATTATATGCTGCCCTTATTCCCAGATTTAAGAAATTTGTCACGATCAATGTTTCTGAAATATTAAATTAAAATGTGTCATAGTAATTACTATGGAATAAACAGCAATTAAGATTTTTTAGGCAAATAAGCTCAAACTGTTTGCAGTGCATATTTATAATACTAATATCTTCTCACACAATGCATGCATCATTCACAACAAGCAGTCTTAAGATATAAAATGTAAATTTAAGAACTACTTCAAAAGATCTTAAGAAACTGAATTAATATGGAATTTAATACTTCATTAAGAAAGATCTATGTATAATGTATCCAAAGAGAGGCAGACTTGAATGTAAGTAATAGAAATAATGTTACCATGGAATGATCATGTTTCTGTTCTGTATTTGTAATAATGAGCCCAATATATGCTTTGCCGTGAGTTAATAAATTGCAGAATAAGTAAAAGACAATTATTTAAAAATGTATATCCACTAAAATACTATAATAGTGTAAATATGTACCAGAAATTTGAATTAGGTAAATACTTACTGCTATATAATAAACTCTTGCTTTTTCTACCAATGTCCAGTTTTTCTCCATATCAAGATGTTTTTCCTTTTTATAACAATTGGCAGCAGCAAGATTAGCTACAAGGGATCTAAAGCAACAACAAAAAGCAATTAGGGTATAATATGATAGCTAAAGTTGTCATGTACTTCTATACAATTAATTAACAATATATTTTGCAAATTTTATTTTACATTTTACTTCTTAAATTTTCAAAATTGCTATACATTCATTTTAATAAATGTAAATAAAATTAAATTCGTTTTTGAGCACTTTTTGAGACCTCTCTGTTACCTCTGAGATAGAGATATTGATCCTTGTTCAATGCCACCTGATATTTTGAGAAACCAGAATTTATGTTTCCTTTGGTACTGATAGTATTATTTATTTTGTATATTTTAATGGTTTAATATGCAATTAGGATATTAAATGATGTTGTTTTCCCCAAAAAATGCAAAAAAGGATATATGCACATACATATATATATATACACACAAGTAAAAACATCAGTTTTTAAGTATCAACATGTATATACATTGTTTAATCTAATGCTTTAAAAACCTAGTATGGGGGCTGTTAAGCATCTGACTTTGGCTCAGATCATCTCACGGTTGGTTCGCGATTTGAGCCCTACGTCGTGCTCTGTGCTGACAGCTAGCTTAGAGCCTTGAGCCTGTTTCAGATTCTGTGTCTCCCTCTCCCTCTGACCCTCCCCTGCTTGCACTGTCTCTCTCTCTCTCAGAAATAAAAACATTAAAAAAATTAAAAAATAAAATTAAATTAAAGCCTAGTATGGGATTAATTTAACAAAACACACATATAAACATAGGCCCTATTTACTATGAGGTATTAATTTGCAAACCAATATATTTTTAAGACTAGAGTATATTAAAATGAATTTCTATAGATAAAAACTCCCTATGCTGGTCCAGTTTTGTAGCTGAAGAATCTATGCTGCATTTAAAATCTTGCTACAAGTGCCAGATAGTAATTTTTGTTATTATACAACAATTCCAGTTAATAAAATAATTATTTATGTTAAATACAAGTCAATGAAAATATTTTCTTCCTCATTCTGACTCAGGAATTAGAAAAAAAACTTGCCATTTTTTTTCACTCTAATCACAAGGGAATAGTTATGGTTATAAAAAAGATACATCATTTTATCACTTGAGATTTTTATAATATGGTTGGCTCTTCTGTTAAGGAAAAAAAATTTGATTCCCTTCCAAAACATATTTCTACTCATCCATACACCAACTGACTACTGCAAGATACATCAATTCAATTTATGCCCAATTAAATGATTAAAAATAAGAACAATATGAATCAATATATTTATATGCAAATATTACTACATTACAAAGTTAAGAATAATTAGACCTAATTTATAATAAATATTTTATTTTGGGGGTGCCTGGATGGCTCATTCAGTTAAATATCTGAGTCTTGGTTTCAGCTCATGGTTCATGAGTTTGAGCCCATGTCAGGCTCTGTGCTGACAGTGAAGCCTGCTTGGGATTCTCTCTCTTTCCCTCTCTCTCTGCCCCTTTCCTGTTTGCACTGAAGTAAATAATAAATTTATTATTTTAAGTTTATTCAAGAGGGAGAGAGTGTGCACTCACGCAAGCAGGAGGGGCAGAGAGAGAATCCCAAGCAGGTTCTACATTGTCAGTGCAGAGTCCAACACCAGGCTTGATCTCAAACTGTGAGATTACTAGAGCCAAAACCAAAAGTCAGACACTTAACTCACTGAGCCACCCAGACACTCCTAAAATATATTCTAGTAATCACGACTTCAGCAAAATTTTGACAGAAATAGTTATACATAAAAATAAAAAGCAAGCACTTGTGGTACCAGTTACTAAATTCTATTCTGATAATAAAATTACTCTTTGGTAGTAAACTATACTATTTCTCCAAAATATAAGTACTCTTGCTATCCAAGTGAATATAGTTCACAGTTTGGAGAATGAATAAAGAAGAATATTGCATTATCTAAATTCTTTGAATCCTGGGTTTTGGATAGTGACAGTAAGAGTTACCAGCCCTATCTAAAACAATTTATTTAAACATATTAGGTTCTACAATTTGATTGATAATGAGTTTGATAGTGAGAGTTTCCCCCCAGTTTTTCACTTCCAACATCATTTGAACATTACTGATCACCATAACCATAATATTAATATATTAATTAAACTTTTGACATCTGGAAGACCTAATATCATAACTGCTCTTTAAAATACCAATTTAGCATACAAAAACAATTTAGCAATTTTATAGTAGCCCAAGTGGTACCAAAGGCAAAACTTGACCTATTTCTCACTAATGAGAAAACTGCATCTGAGTATTAAAGTTGGTTTTAGGAAAACTGAAAAGGGAAAAAGTCTAAATAAGTATATTTCAATGTTTGAACAATAAATGGTTTTATTTATTAAAATCTTAAAATGATCAAGTTCTCCTACACACAAAAAATAAAATTATAGGAAAAGTTTAAAAATGGCTTTGATACTCTATTTTTTAAAAATTATGTTTTCAGTTATTCAATAACTTCTGGCCATAAGACTGTCAGGTCTTTAACATACATTTGCTAAAGACCAAGGAGTGAGTAAAGAATAAACAAACAAACACACAAACAAAAACCAACCAAAGGTAAGAAAGTGGAAGGGAACAAGGAGAAGAAAGAAGGGAGGAAATAAAGGAAGACAAGTGGCAAATAAGAAAGGAAAGAAAGAAGGGTAAGGAGACAGGGAATGGTGGAGGACACACTAAGTATTTTTAGGTAAAGGAAAGTAAAATTTCTAGTGAATCATTATTTAAAAAGAGATCACTGTTGCTGATTTTAACAATATAACAGCTAAAGAAGTTATTTTGTTTTTCTCTTGCAAAGGAGAGAAAAGGTGCTGAAGAGCAATATGGAAATAATGCAAGTTGTACTGAAGAAAAACCTCTGTGTAACTGCAAAAGGCACAAATACAATTAATGTATGGGAAGTCCTAAGAGATCTATTTCAAGCTCATAGAAAGAAAAATTTTCTAAAAAGTAAAGTTGTATAAAAACGTAATGAATTGTTTTCTGAGTGGTGTGTTACCCATGACTGAAGTTGTTTGATATGGATAGATGACTATTTATTAGAAATGCTTCAGATGACCTAATTCATAGGACACTGGATGTAATGGAGTATTTTATATATGTTGCAAAATACATGTGTCTACGTATCTATGTATCTGAATATTCCAGTCTAAGGATACGGTGAAAAGACCGTTCATACCAGTTTCAGCAAGAAACTAGCTACAAGATACTAAATAAAATGTTTTCCTTATTTTCCTTTTCTGATCTTAATTATAAAAATTAGAGGCCAAAATAGATGGTCTCAAAAATTTCATTCCAGGGGCACCTGGGTGACTCACTAGGTCGAGCTTCAGACTCTTGATTTCTGCTCAAGTCATGGTCTCACAGTTTGTAGGTTCAAGCCCTGCATTAGATTCTCTCTCCCTCTCTGTCTACCCCTCCCCTTCTCATGCTCTCTCACTCTCTCTCAAAATAAATAAACTTAAAAAAAATTTCACTCTATATGCTTCATGAATACAAAAGCAGGTACAATAAGGATAATTTTTAAAAGAAAAATGATACAAGGAAGAAGAGTTATTAAAACATTGAAAGCAACATTTCATGAGATCTAAATTCCAAATTCCGGTTGAAATTCAGATGTTACTAATGTATAAATACCCAATTAGAACAAACCTTCTCTTGGAATTATACTGACCTGTTGTCACCAGTGATGCACACAGCACAAGTTCCTGTTGTTTGCTCATTTTGCTCATAGTAATAAGCATCCACATGGGCTTCAGCAGCTTTCTTCTTCAAGATCTCTCCAAATCTATCTATCCCAATGCATCCAAAAAATGTTGCTGCTTTGTGTGGCTGCTGAATCATCCACTGAAAAACAGGAACACAAATAATTTTAATGGCTCAGAAATATGGTACATATAGAATGGTGGCGTAGAAGGGATACTGTTAGATGCTGTGGCTATTATGAATGGAATTCCAATCCTCTATTAAGCTTATTATAAATTTGATGTAACAACCACATAATATACTATTTTCAGGGAGAAAACAGAGCACAGTGGTTAAGAACTCAGAATCTAAAGTCAGATAGACTTTAGGTCAATGCTAACTTGATATAGAAAAATAATAGTGAGTCCCAATAGAAGTACAGTAGCATTGTCATTAATAGCCCAGACCTCTATACTGAAGACTGTTTGGATTCAAATATTGGCTCTGCTATTTACTACCTGTCTGAGTAAGAGCATGTCACTTAGCATTTCTATACCTCATTTTCCTCACCTATAAGTGGAAAAATAATTACAGGTACACCTCACAACAAATTAATTAAACAACTTAATGTTTATGTGTTATTGAGCACATTACCCAGTATACAGTAAAAGATATATATTAGTTGTAGTGGTCACTATTAATTTCATATTTATTGTAATTCATATATAAATTAAGCTAAACTATGAATAGGTCTAATCATTTTAAAAATTCAAAACTAGTGTTAAAATTCTAATATCTTAGTTTTAGTAGTCTCAAACTTAAATTTCCTTGCTATAAAGTGACAATGGATTGCTTTTAAAATGTATATTTTTCACTGATATGAACTATCATCTTTCATAATTAGCTCAAATTCCTGATTTTTTCTAATACTTATAATATCTATTCTAAAACTGCTGTCTATTTTGTTTCTAACAGCAATATAAACAAAATATCCCATGTACAAAGTCAAAAGATGGCAAAATCTTACACATTGCCAAATATTTGAAGTGTAATAGAAATGCATGTAAAATATGAAACAACATATGCATAAGTACACTTTGAGACATCACTTTTAATGCCAAAATGTGAGAAATAAGCTAAACATCCATCCATACAAGACTGGTTGAATAAACTGATAAATCTCCTCAATGGAACACCAGCAACTTAAAAAATAACCAAACAAGGAAAAGCTATGCAGAGTAATCCATCTATATGAAGTAACTGCCAGGATATTTTGTGAAGACTTTAAAAAAAAAAAAAAAAAAGAGCACAGTTCAGGGACAACTGGGTGGCTCAGTTGGTTAAATGCCCAACTTCGGCTTAGGTCATGATCTCACAGTTGTTGAGTTCCAGCCCCACACAGGACTCTGTGCTGACAGCGCAGAGCCTGCTTGGGGTTCTGTATCATCCTCTCGCTCTCTGTCCCTCCTTCCTTCACACACATTCTTTCTATCTCTCTCTCAAATAAATAAACATGTTTTTAAAAAGCAGAGTTCAAAAGTGTGGGTCTGTAAATGTGTATATGTATGTTTTAAGAGCCAGAATTAAAATAACATACAGTAAAACTTTGGACTGCAAGTAATTTGTTCTGTGAGTGTCCTGCAAGATGAGCAGTAAATGTCACATCATCACAACTGAGCCAATGGTTCTTTTCTCTCCCTGTCTCTCTCCCTGTCTCTCTCTTCACTGTGGGATTGTGGGTGATTGTCTTCCATGCTTGGATGCTCAGTGTCAGGCCATGGAGTGTGGCAGAAATCAGTGATTTTTCAGAACGTTGAAAGGTGCTCACAACTGGCACCTGTGTATGTTTTGTCACTTCAAAGCACTTATAGACAGTCCTTTGAAGTAAGCTTGGGAATGCTCTGCTTCATTCTACATCAGGCTGCCTGCAGATATAGACCCTTCCCACTGCTGCTACTTTATTGCTAGTTACATTAAATACAGTATATCAAAGAGTTTATTAATACTGTACTGTAGTCAACATCGCAGTCAACATCGGTGCAAGTGTATACAATGCCCCCCACTAAGAAGAAGGTTGAAGAAGAAATGGGGTAAGAAGAAGGAGATGATTATGGTGGAAATTAAGAAGGAAATCATTGAGAAGTATGAACTGATGGATCTGTATCACGAGCAACAGCAAGAGGTTATGGAAGAGATCTTGTCTACAGAGGAAGAGGAATCCCTCATTTCAAATGAGATTAGGGAGATGTATAAAATGTGGGAAACTGCAAAATTTTGTAGAAAATAACCACCTGAATAAGGCTGTAGCAGTGCAAGCAATCAGTTTAACAACAATGCAATGTCACATTTCCATGAAATCCTCAAAAGGAGGCAAAAGCAAGTGTCATTGGTTAGAGTCCTTGTTAAAGTTGCATGAAAACAAAAAGATTGAGCCAATAGATAGCAATGATTCTGTTAGTGATAGTGAAAGTCATGCTACACAATAACCCTCCTCTCTCTTGTCTCTCTTACACCAGCCACAAAGGTTTTCAAAGGTAAGGGCAGGTTAATTTATTTTTTTATGTTATGTATTTTATTTTGTTTTATATTACAGTATTGTAATCATTTTTATATGAATATTTTTGGGTTGTGGAATGAATCATCTGAGTTTCCATTATTTCCTATGGGGAAATTCACATTGAGTTACAAGTGCTTTGAATTACAAGCATGTTTCCAGAACAAATTACGCTCACAAACCAAGGTTTTATGCATACTCTTTTGGAATTTATACAATTTTAAGTTTGTTTATTTTATGAAAAAGAAAAAGAGGAAGAACAAATCATCAACTAAAGAAAATGGTTTTCTATCAAGATGAATGGGAATGGAGTACAGAAATAGAAATAGAAAAGGGAGAGAGGCAAACCATGAGAGACTCTTGAATGCTGACAAAAACTGAGGACTGATGGATGTGGGGGGGAGGAGGGATGGGCATGGAGGAGGGCACTTGTGGGGATGAGCACTGGGTGTTATGTGGAAACTAATTTGACAATAAACTATTTGTAAAAAAAAAAAGAAAAAAAGAAAGAAATAGAAATAGAAGAAAGACTCTTCTGAATGTAACACTATGAAATCTTTTTGAAATGTTAAAATTGTCCATTTTTGAAAATGCAATTCAATTTGAATATTAAATTCACTTGGAAAAAAACGATAAAGTTGGATACAACAGATAAAAGAAATTAAAGAAAATATCCCAAATTATAATATAACCCCACAGAAGAAACTGCAAACAATTTTCAATATACTATTAGTTTTCAATGTACTAATATAAAGGAACAAAAACAAAAACTATTGGAGGATAGACCATTTGAAATTATTCACTCAGAGGAGTGAAAAGAAAAACAAAAGAATGAAAAAAGTGACAAAAGCTTACAGAACTTATGGGACACATTGAAAAAGAATAATATTTGTATTCTGGGATTACTGGAAGAAAAACAGGAAAAGGATAGAAAGTATATTTAAAGCAAGAATGGCTGAAAACGTCCTGAACCAAGACACAGAAATAGATATTCTGATCCATGAGGCCCAAAAAGACCCAAACAGGCTGGATCCAAATAGGGCTATACTGAGGCAGTTTATAATTAAGTTGTCAAAAGACAAAGAAAGAATTTTAAAAGCCACAAAAGAGACAAGTTATATACAAGAAAATCTCCATATAATTATGGGTAGATTTCTCAACAGAAACTTTACCTGCCTTGAGAAATTGAGATGAAACCTCCAAAATATTAAAAGAAAAAAAAAACCTGTTAGCCAAGAATTCTATATCCAGCAAAGCTGTCCATCAGAAATGGAGGGATAAAGACTTTTTCCCAAACAAACAAAAGCTGAGGAAGTTCATTATCTCTAGACCTCGGTTATAAGAAATGCTAAACGGAAGTCTGTGAGTGGAAAGAATGCTAATTAACATCACAGTAACATAAGGAGGTAGCACAAAACTCACTGGTAATGGTAAATAAGCCATCAAAGTGAGATTCTGTAATATGGTAATTGTGGTGCATAATTCACTTACAACTTCAGTTTAAGTTTAAAAAAATGAATGTAGTAAAAATAACCATAAATACAACAGCCTGTTATTAGTTACACAATATAAAGATATGCAAATTGTAATAGCAATAACCTAAAGTGTGAGGGGGAAGAGAAGTAAAAGTGTACGATTTAGCAATTCTAATGAAGTGAAGTCGTTATCAGCTTAAAATAGGGCATTATAAATTTAACAAATTTTATGTAAGCCTCTTGGTACAAGGTGAAAACCTGTAGCAATTACACAAAATAACATGATAAAAAAATGAAAGCATACTGTTACCAAAAGATATCAAAACATGAAAAAAGACAGCAAGATAAGAAATAAGGAACAACACATCTACAAAACAATCAAGGAACAATGAACAAAATGACAACAGTAAGTCCTTACCTATTAAGAATTACAGTAGTCTCCCCTTATCTGTAGAGGGTATGTTCCCAGATCCCCAGTGGATGCCTGCAACAGCAGATAGTACTGATCCCCACATATATTATGATTTTTCCTATACATACATATCCATGATAAAGTTTAATTTATAAATGAGGCTCAGTAAGAGATTAATAGTAACTAATAATAAAATAGAAAAATTATAACAATATACTGTAGCAATAGTTATGTGAATATGGTCTCTCTCTCATAATATATTATTGTACTTTACTTATCCTTTTTCTTGGGATGGTGGGAGATGATAAAATGCCTAGATGAGATTAAGTGAGGTGAATAATGTAGGCACTGTGACACATAGAATTATGTTACTGTTGAAATCCTGATGATATGATGGGAGGAGGATCATCTGCTTCCAGAATATGGCTGACCATAGGTAATTAAAAATGTGTACTGGGGGTGGGCAGATACTAGTGTACTTTAAACATAAACAGATTAAATTTTCCAATCCAAAGCCAGAGAATTTCTGAAATGAATAAAACAAGATCCAATAAGATGCTGCCTATGACTCACTTCAGCATTAAGGACACACACAAAGACAGAGTGAAGGGATGGAAAAAGACATTCAAGGAAATGGTACCCAAAACAAAGAAGGGGTAGCTATGCTGGTATCAGACAAAATAGACTTTAAACTAAAACTGGTTAAAAAAAAAAAAAGAGGCACAAAAGGTCATTATATAGTAAAAAAAGTAGTCAATCCATCCATAAGATTTAACAATTGTAAATATTTATGGACCCAACATTGGAGTACCTAAATATATGAGAAAAAAATACAGTTAAATGGATAAATGAAAAGCAATAGCCCACTCTCAACAATGAATAGATCATCAGTCAGAGAATGAATAAGCAAACAGGAGATTACAATAAAAGCATACACCAAATGCACCTAACAGACATATATAGAATATTCTATTAAAGAATCAGCAGAATATACATTCTTTTCAAGGGCAGATATAGTATTTTCTAGGATAGTTCATATGTTAGACCACAAAACAAAGTCTTAGCAAATTCAATAAGACTGAAATCATACCAAGTATCTTCTTTGACCAAAATGGCATGAAACTAGAAATCAATAACAAGATGGAATCTGGAAATAATCAAATTTATTTTTTAATTAAAAAATTGTTAAATGTTTACTCATTTTTGAGAGAAAGAGACAGAGCAAGATTAGGGGCAGAGCAGAGAGAGAGGGAGACACAGGATCCCAAGCAGGCTCCAGACTCTGAGCTATCAGCACAGAGCCTGACATAGGGCTCGAACCCACAAACTGTGAGATCATTACCTGAGCCAAAGTCAGATACTTAACTGACTGAGCCACCCAGGCACCCCCAAATAATCAGATTTCAAATGGGCAAAGGAAGTGTGACAGTTGGGTGGCTCTGTCAGTTGAGCATTCAAGTCTTGATTTTGGCTCAGGTCATGACCTCACAGTCTCGGGACTGAGCCCCATGTCGGACACTGTGCTCACAGTGTAGAGCCTGCTTGGGATTCTCTCCATCCCTCTCTGCCCATGCCTCACTTGTGCTCGCTCTCACTCTCTCTCAAAAATAAATAAACTTTTAAAAAATCTTTAAAAAAATAAAATAGACAAAGGACCTCAATCGACTTTTTTCAGAAGAAAATATATGAACGGCCAATACGTACATGAAATGATGCTCAACACCATTAATCATTAAAGAAATGGAAATTAAAACCACAATGAGATATCACCTCATGGCTGTTAGAATGTCCATCATCAAAAAGACAAGATATAACAATAATGGTATGGATGTGGAGAAAAGGGAACCCTTATGTACCAATGGTGGGAATGTAAATTGGTATAGCTACTATGGAAAACAGTCTGGAGTTCCTCAAAAAAGTAAAAATAGGGGGCGCCTGCCTGGTTTTGTTGGTAGAGCACATGACTCTTGATTTCTCATGAGTTTAAGGCCCATGTTAGGTGTAGTGATTACTTAAAAAAAAAAAAAGAAAGGAAAGTAAAAAAAAAAAAAGTTAAAAATAAAACTACCATATGATCTAGCAATTCTATTCTGAGAATATATCCAAAAGAAATGAGGGGTGCCTGGGTGGCTCAGTTGGTTAAGCGTCTGACTTCGGCTCAGGTCATGATCTCACAGTTCGTGGGTTCGAGCCCCATGTCAGGCTCTGTGCTGACAGCTAGCTCAGAGCCTGGAGCCTGTTTCGGATTCTGTACCTCCCTTTCTCTCTGACCCTTCCCTGCTCATGCTGTCTTTCTCTCTCTCAGAAATAATAAAACATTTAAAAAAATGAAAACAATAACTCAAAAAGGTATCTGCAGCCTCTTGTTCATAGCAGCATTATTTACAATAGCTAAGATACAGAAGCAACGTAAGTGTCTATTAGTGGTTGAATGGATATATGTTATTTTCATTCATGTAAAAAGCACAATTAAATAAGCAACCATGCCTGTTTTATGTAGTAAAATACAAAAACAAAATCAATAACAAATTGTAATATGATTAAATAACTTAATATGCCATCAAAATAATAGCAAACTTCATTCATTGAAAGTGAATCCATTATAATGTAATCAAGCATAATTAAATCTAAGTTTACATGTTCAAACTATAGTCTGATAAAGGGGCAATATCAACTCACTACCAGGCTAAAATCTGACTTATAATTTTTTCATAATTAGGACTTAAATGAATTGAATTGTCTCCATTACCAATCAATAGTACTTAAATGTGCAAGACAAATGAAAAATAATAGAAATATTCAGCAATTTTGTTATAATTGCATTATTGAATATTTCATCACAGGAAACTAGCGGACATTCGATTATTTCTGATATTAGTATATCAGGACACTGACAAAATGTGACAGCTTTACTCTTGATCAGTGATTTCTACTTAAATCCACCAATCCAAAGTAAGAGTTTACTAGGCTGAAATAGACACACAGAACAAAGAGAAGCCAGGCTCACTGCTTCAAAGCACTTAATAACCTAGCTGAGTAATTAAAGATGGTATAATCAGAAAGCTGAAATAGATAAATTTTTTAAAAGTTTATAAATTAATTTGCTAAGAGTTTTGTTAAAATTTTAGTACTTCTCTAATTTCATCTCAAACACAATGCATTACCAATACCTAACTAATCAGTTTCTTACCATTCTGGCATCCTGTTAATAAACACTGAATACGAGTCTACTAGAGGATACGAAGATGAAAATGATAGCGTACCTAACAGTCACTACGACTACATTTTCAGATTCTCCAGAAAAGAGATTCAACCCTTTACATAACCTATTATGCTGTTCCTTTTAGCCAAAACAAATTGCTCAGCTTCTCTTTGTTTATGTATGTATAGTACACCCTTAAACACCCAGCTTAAATCCCTGAAAGAGTAGCAGGGTCTAGGATTACGTGTATGTTGTAAATAACTAGAAAACAAAACCAGAAGGAAACAACTACAGAATTTTCAGACACTGGACAACAGGCAGAGCAGGAATGTGATCTCTGAAAGAAAAGAAACAAGGTGAGCCCTTACATCATGTAGACTCTCTGCCAGTAGGCAATTTCCAGACTGTGGAGCAGGGAGAAAGAAGCCAAACAGAGCCAGGCATTCTCAGTGAAATGAGGGAACAGAGGTAAGTGTTCAAGGAGAACCTAGAGATTAGAAATTGTGAAAAAGAGTTTCAGAAGAGCACTGTGCTAAAATCATAACTCTTGAGGCTCTGGCTTAATTCCAATCTGTGCATGTTTAAGGAATATAACAAGATCACATGGAATCTACACAAATGCTTTAGAATTAAAAAGTGAGTTTATCAAAATCTCAGGATTCAGTATCAATATACAAAAATCTAATGTAATTCTATATACTATCAAAGAACAGTTGAAAATTAAAATTAGGAAAACACTGTCACAATTGCATCAAAAAATGAAACATACTGAGACAAAATTTAAGAAAATGTGTGCCAGACCTATAGATAAAGCAGTATAAAGTTTGCTGAGGAGGAAAAAAATTCCTATATAAATGGAGAGCTTTACTATATGCATGGATTAGAAAGCTTAATATTCTTAAGATAGCAATTCTCTCCAAACTCATTCATAGATTTGTTGCAACTCCAACCAGTATCTCAATAGGATTTCTGAAGATATCAAAAAGCTGATCCTATGAATCAACAGTAAAAGAAAGGGAGCCAGGATAGTCAATGGTTGGGAGGTATGTCAGTGTGAAGTAAGCCAACATTGCTAAATCTCAATTTCTTCAAATATAAAATGTAGATAATATAATCTATGAGCTTATAAGTATGTTTCAAGTGGTAGAAACAGACTAACACGCAATTTAGTTCAGTAAATGATACTTACTATTACAGTTGGACCTCTTTTATACAAAGAATGAAAGGGCTCACACTATGCTATAAGTAAGTACACTTAATTGGAGATGAAGTAAGCCATGGCCCTAATTGGTAACTTTATTTTTATTTATTTATTTCTTATTTTTTGAGAGAGAGAGACAGAGCGTAAGTGGGGGAGGTGCAGAGAGAGAGGGAGACACAGAATCTGAAGCAGGCTCCAGGCTCTGAGCTGTCAGCACAGAGCCTGACGCAGGGCTCAAACCCACGAACGTGAGATCATGAAGTTGGATGCCTAACTGACTGAGCCACCCAGGTGCCCCTGGTAACTTTAAATAAATATGTGAATTAGTTTAGCTAAATTTTAAGAGCAATAATAAAGGCAGAATGTCAACAGAAAAGACCCAAGAGGGAGATTAATTTTAGCTGAGGGGATCAGAAAAGGCATCTAGAGACAGGTGACATAATCAATAAGTCTGTGAAGAAAGGGTATAATATTAAAAAATGGTTATAAACTGGAAAGAAAGGAGAGGTATAGAGCACATGCCTCCTTTCCTGTCTTAGGGATTTTATCATGGTGTCCCTAAGGCAAAAGAAATTCTGTTCATTAAGTAGCTTGTTACAAAGAACTTAGTAAGTTATTTATTTTCTAACAATTTAGCACATGTCGTGCACTATAAAATACTCAAACCGTGGAATCAGATTGATTGTCACCAACCCCATTTCCTGTTTTACACTGATTCTTGTGCAGTACTTAAGTTTATTTTGTTTTTGTTTTTTTACCATCAAAACCCCAGTGTTGTAAAGAAAGTGATACCACCAAAGAAATGTAGCAATCTCATGTTAAAACAGAAATGTCTGAAGCTAGTGGTTAATGCTCTGACAGATGTCACTGTTTTGCCGGAAAATTTAAAATATTTTGTGGACCCAACATGGGTTTGTTATAGCACCCAAGGGGCCTTAGCACACAGATCGGGAAACAAAAGAGTATAGTGTTAACAAAAACAATGAAAAAGAGAAAGAAGGAGTATTAGGAGTATAATGACAGAGTGCTATGTGGGAGGGAAGACTAATGAGAAACAATGATGCAGGCTACATCAGTAAATGACACTTTAAGAAGTTGAGGCCGCATTCTGTAGGTAGAAGGGTGCACATGAGGGTTTCTGAACAAAGGAATGAGATGATAAGAGATGATGCCTCATTAAGGTAAGGAAGCAGGAGGAGAAAATTTAAAACTAAATTTAAATAGGTGCTGAAAAATGATGCATTAAATTTCATATCAAGAGTCTTTAACAACATATAGAAATATTTCTAGTATTATTAAGTTCACCTTCCAGATGAATTTCCTCTTTGCTGCCTAACGCAGTATTTAGGACAATATAACTGACAATGATGCTCAAGAGCCAGTCACTTCTAAGATAATGCTATATACTTTAATTCAATTCATAACAGAATAATGATGAATGACACTAAAATAATGATAGTAAAATAGTTGCAGGACAAGCCAAAGATAAGCAATTTTACATGAGAAAGCCCAATGAGGAATTTCAGGAAACGAAAAGAATTTAAACATCAAACTGGGAAGTAACTGCAACAAGTAGATTGCAAAGGTTTATGAGGAAATCAAAACTGAAGTGGTTGGTTAGGAACACAGCATATGTCACATAGCTTAAAGGATTGACTGTCTCAGATGACTGGCATGCTACCAAGTGACACAGTGAAACACAAAATTCTCATAAATATTATTAAGGAATCCATTCTCCCTCAATAACTAGCATGTTATATTCCTTCCCTGACAAAACTGCTCCATTTTCCTTGTTGGCAGGTGTCCTATTAATAAAAATTGATTCACGATAGTCCACTATTATCCCCAACAAATATTTAGTTATTTTTCTTGTTAAATACCTGTTAACATTTATTTCTCAGAAGAGATTTTAGGAAACTTTGGCCTGGTTAAGAAAAAAGCATAAGCTTTAGACCCAGATATATATAAATTTCTCCAGTTGTATAAGAGTAAATTACACACTCCATCAGAGATTTTATTCTTACAGAATTATTGTCAAAATTGAATAAGATAATGTAAGCAAACTGCCTACAGTACTTCCTGTTAAGCAGTATTGATGATGATGATAATGACAGGGCAGGCACTGAGAATGATAAAAAACAAACAAACAAACAAACAAACAACTCTTAGTCTAATTTCATTCAACTCATTCCATTAATATTTGTGATCACCTACCAGTTGCTGGACATTATTATAGTAAATAATGGATAAAGCAGCATTTCTCTATCTCTTTTGTAGGCTTCTTTCATTTTCCCTAGCCCTTGTTGTTCTGCAAGGATTACCTGCTCTTTCTACCTGGTACACTTTTTCTGGATTTGATCTAATCTATCCCTATGGTTTAAAGTTCCATCTATATGCTGAGACTCCTCATCTCTATTTTTAGTTTAGATCTGTCTTCAGATTAGTGACCTAATATCCAAATGTCAATGAACCCTATTTTGCCACTAAATCTACACATTTCTACTTCTATCTCCATTACCACCACCTTAGTGTAAACCCATCATTTAATCTCAACTAGAGTACTGTGAAAGCTTCTCTAATTTTTTTGTTGTTGTTGAAATACACTCACATACCATAAAAACTACCACTTTGAAGAGTGTAGTTCAGTTGTTTCCTATATATTCACAAGTCTGTGCAGCCATCACCACTATCTAACTCTAGGACATCTCATCAATCCAAAAGAAAACCTGTGTCCATTAGCAATCATGCCTCATTTCTTCTCCTCACTCAACTCCCATAACCATTTGCAAAAGCTCCTTAACTCATCTCCCTGCCTTGAGTTCTTATGTGTGTGTTTATATTGATTTTATTATTTCTTTTATGTTTTTATTTTAATTTCAGTTAATGGTATTATATTAGTTTCATGGGTAAAATTTAAGTGCTTTCAGTATTGCTTCCCTCCAATTTACTACATTTTAAGTTATCTTTCAAAAATCTCCTTCAATAGTTACCCATTTCTCTTGAGCAGAGTTCAAACATAAACAATTTTATGACTGAACCATCAACTGCCTCTCCAAGTTCATCTAATGGCATTCACTCTCTGGAATACAATGTTTCAGTGCCATTCCATTCATATTTTCATCCCATTCATATTTTATTTCTTGCTTTCTAGCTTAGGTTATAAATTTCACTTTCTTGGATAAGCCTACGTTTTATGTTGTTACAGCAAAGTGTATCAATCCCATTATAAAACCAATGCCACTTAATTATAATTTCCTGTTCAACACACTTGTTTTCTTGGCTTCTTTGAAGGCCTAAAAAACATTTATACATCCAGAAGGGTGCTTCCACATTCTATATACTTAAATATCTGTCAAATAAATGAATGAATGAAGGCATAATCTTCTAAGCTTTTTAGTGTTATACAAAAATTACCCAAAAAAGTACATTATCATTGAGGAGTTTTGGGGAAGATGGTGGAATAGGAAGAATCTGAGGATCCCAGAGAGAAGGCCACATTGAAAAGGGTAGGAGAGGTGGAGACATGCTTGGTAACCAAATCCCCTGTGTGACTAGCCATAAATGAGAGGGACAATACAAGCACAGAAAGGTAAGTGAAATTAAACCTCACACCAGGCACCCATGGCCCTAGGGGCTTACACTGGGAAGACAACTCCCCATAATGTCTGGCTTTGAAAAACAGTGGGCCTTAACTTCAGGAAAGTCAGAGGGAAATAGGAAACTGAGTCCACACCCTTAAAGAGCCAGTATACTGAATAGTTCAGCCCAAGACACAGCACAGAAGCCAGTAGTCTAAAAAGCACCTTGAAGGAGATATATTGACTAATGTTAGAACGTGTGCCTGAGAGACAAGGATCTGCAGAAGAATCTTCTTGGGCACCACGTCTCTTCTCCCCCCCTCAGCCTTTTATGGGTACCCACAAAAGCCAGAGCCAACACCCTCCATTTACCTGACTAGCTCTAGTGCCCAACCCAGTGTGCTTGTGGAGCTAGTCCTTCCAGGGTGGCTCTTGCTCCACCACACCCTGCAGGACGCGCCTGCAAGGACAGGCCCCACTCCAAAATGGCCCCTGGCCTGAAGAGGGGAAAAGTAAGACCACCTACACTTTTTGCCAAGTGAGCCTATTAGCCTATGTACAGGGAGCAAGTCCTGCCCTACAGTGCAGTAATTTCTTGTACATTGGCCGTAGCAACATATTTGTGGATATGTCTCCTCAGGCAAGAGAAACACAGGGAAAAATAAACTATTGAGACTACGCCAAAATAAAGAACATCTGCACAACAAAAGGAACCATCAACAAAACAAAAAGAATAACCTACTGAATGGCAGCATGTATATATACACATGATATATCTGATGGTTTATATGCAAAATATATAATGAATTTATACAACTCAACACCAAAAAACCCCAAACAATCCAATTAAAACATGGGCAGAGGACCTGAACAGACATTTTTCCAAGGAAATTTCCAGAGAAATACATAGACAGACATATATAGATGACCAACAGACACATGAAAAGATGTGTAACATCACTAAGTAGGGAAATGCAAATCAAAACCACATGAGATAACACCTCACACCATTCAGAATGTCTAGTATTATAAAGACAAGAGGAGTTGGCAAGGATGCAGAGAAAAGGGAATCCTCATGCACTGTTGGTGGGAATGTAAGTTGGTTCAATCACTGTGAAAAACAGTAGGCAGTTCCTCAAAATATTAAAAATATAAGTATCACATGATCCAGTAAATCCACTACTGGGTATTTACCCAAAGATTAACTGAAAAATATATATGTACTTCTAGGTTTTCTGCAGCATTATTTACATAGCCAACATATGGAAGTAACCCAAATGCCCATCAATAGATGAATGGATATAAATACATATAATGGAGTATTAATCAGCCATAAAGCAAATGTGATCTTGCTATCTGCAGTAACATGAACAGACTCAGAGTGTATTATGCTAAGTGAATAAGTCAGACAGATTAAGACAAATACCATATTTACTTATATGTGGAATCTAAAAAGCAAAACAAATAAATGAACAAAGGAAAAAATAAAATTCTTTTTAAAAATTAATTAAAAGAGGGAGAGAGAAGCAGGAGAGAAACTGAGGGAGACAGGGGTAGAGAGAATCTCAAGTAGGCTCCACACTGTCAGTGCAAAGCCCGACACAGGGCTAGATCTCATGAGCCATGAGATCATGACCTGAGCTGAAACCAAGAGTCAGAAGCTCAACTGGACTGAACCACCCAGGTGCTCCAAAAAATAAAATTCTTAAATACAGAAAACTGGTGGTTGTCAGAGGGAAGCAGGGTGAAGGGATGGATGAAATGGATAAAAGAAATTAAGTAGTATGAATTTCCAGTTATAAAAATAAATAAGTCATGGAGATGAAAAGTACATAAAAAGGAAAAGAGTCAATAATCCTGATATAACATTGTATGGTGACAGATGATGATCACACTTCTTATTGTAAGCACTAAGTCATGAATAGATTGTTGAATCACTATGCTGTATACTGGAAACTAATATAACATTCTATGTCAATTATATTTCAATAAAAAAATTATATTACTATTTAATATTAGAGAGAGAGTGAGAGCATGCGAGTGCGAGAGCTACTGCAGCACATGGAAGTGAAGTAGCCAAAGAAGATTTCCTAAGGAAAATATAAGAAACTATGTCCAAGCTGAAACTTGTAGGAATTAGGGGACATGGTAGGTCTTGGGGAAGTATAGTGAATTTTCACAAAAAGAAATACAACAGAAGCAAAAAGGAGACTGTTGGCATAGAGAACTAAAAGTAATTCAGTTTTCCAAAAAGATTTGGGTAACTTATAAATAGAATGAATAAAGATGAATAAAAAAAATCTTAGAATAAAAATGCATATAATCTCCTCCTTAAATTTGTATTCTAAAGATACAGTATTTTCTAAAGCACATAATAAATGCATACTTAATATATACCACATAGGGATATCATTAATATCAGCATTAATCCAGATTAAAGGTTCAGCACAGGACCTGACAAATTTGGCACAGAATGAATTTTAACTATTATTATAATTACTACTATTGAAATTATTATATTGACATAACACTATTGTTACCGTTATTTCTAAGATAAATTGTTAAACATTTAGAAATCTAAGGAGTTTGGGGCGCCTGGGTGGCTTAGTCGGTTAAGCGTCCGACTTTCGCTTAGGTCACGATCTCGCGGTTCGTGGGTTCGAGCCCCGCGTCGGGCTTTGTGCTGACTGCCAGCTCGGAGCCTGGAGCCTGTTTCAGTCTGTGACTCCCTCTCTCTCTGACCCTCCCCTGCTCACGCTGTCTCTCTCTCTCTCTCTCGCTCCTAGAAATAAATAAAAAAATATATATATATATAAAAAGAAATCTAAGGAGTTTGGATTTTATTTTCTAAAGAGATTTGTAGCCTGCCTGAGGTTCATGGGCCCCTATCAGGTCAAGGCACATGTGGGAGGAAGGGGTAATCTATGAACTCCCAGAAACTGTAAGGAAACTTTGACATATTTTTCAGAGGAAAGGATTCACAGATTTCATCAGATTCTGAAAAGGGACTAGGCCACCCACACCAAAAAGAAGGGTATGAGGGGAAGGTACAGGGAAAACTCGGCTACAACCAGAGAGGAAGTCTTTTTCTTCGTAAGCAAAAAAGGAACAAATTTATAAAACTGTACGAAATTAACCAAGAAAACCACTTAATCCAAAACTATTAATCTATAATAAAAATACTACATAAATGTTTTTAAAATAACGTATTACCTGAAACTGTTACTGGTTTATTTAATGATCAAAAATAAGTAGCCTAAATTTATTTCCAAAAGTCTCCAAAATTAGGTGATAAAAAAATAACACAGTACCTGCAATATGTTATAAAAGGCTGACCTTCACCAGAAGCCTTCAATCTGACCTTCACCAGAAGCGTTTAAGCAACAAGATTTCTAATAAATGATTAGAATAAATACATTCTACTCAACATTCCTCCAAGATTTTAAAAACCATGCGTACTTTTCCTTTAATTTCTTGCTTATATACAATAAAATCTTTTATATAAGAATAAAAAGAGATCTCTTAAGGAATAATCAGATCTTTAAATTTTTTTTAATGTTTTATTTATTTCTAGGAGAGAGAGAGAGACAGCGTGAGCAGGGGAGGGTCAGAGAGAGAGGGAGTCACAGACTCCGAAACAGGCTCCAGGCTCTGAGCTGGCAGTCAGTACAGAGCCCGACGCGGGGCTCGAACCCACTAACCACGAGATCATGACCTAAGCAAAAGTCGGACGCTTAACCGACTAAGCTACCCAGGCGCCCCAAATCAGATCTTTAAAAAAAAAAAAAAAACCCTGGAAAATATCTTTAGAAACAGAATTCAATATAGCACTTCCACAACATTAAATGAATTACTAAATTCCCTTATATAATGAAATAATGTTGAAAATGTATGTGGCAATAGGATGATGGGGTTTAGGACACAGTACTCCAAGCTATGGCACTTTGGTTGAAGGAATTTAAAAAAATAGCAGAAGCAGGACAGTCACTCTGACCTTCCTCCCCTTCTTCCCTGAAACAAGTCATAAAACCCTCATGTGAGAAATACTCTCCATATATCTGGAGGAAAAGGGCATCCTCATCTCCAAAGATAAAAGGACCAGAAGACTCTCAACAAAAAGGCCTTGCGAAATTTGCCCCAGTTTTACTACACTTGCCTCATTCTCTCTGACCTATCATGTTTCTACAAAATTTCCCACTATTTATCAAGGGTAGCATAAAAACACTCAGGTCAAACTGTTTCTTCAATTCTTCATTTCCTACTGAAGGCTCTGGGTCACATCAAACTTATATTAAATAATCGGTTTCTGTTGTCAGTTTAATTTTCAGACCCAGCCAGGGACCCTAGAAGGGTACAAGAATACATTTCCCTCCCCTAAGCCTCAAGCAACTTCAAATTAAAGGAGACTGTAGGAATAGGTGCTGTGGAGTTTAAAGGACATTTTTTTCACCCATATATTTAATATAACTTAAAATTAATTTCTAAAATTATATTATGATTTTTTGCATATATTCCAAATATTTCCCCTAGCAACTTAGGAAAAACTGCATGGAAACCAAATATAACCTCAAAATTAGCTTAAAAAACTATAATTAGCCAAAGGTGATTTAGAAAAAACAATATAGTCAAGAGCTAAATTAGTGAGTACTCACTAATGTCTGCCATTATGCTACTTCTTTGCTTACTAAGTTACCTCTCAGTTAATCTTAACCACCATACATGAGGTAAATACTATTCCAATTCACAGGTGAAGAAGAAGAGACGGTAGGTCAGTGGCAGAACTCAAAGCTGTATGAGGCTTTAGATATGAGGAAAGAAAGGAAAGTGAAGAAAATCATGGAATGGGTGTCATCGGACCTCAGACAGAACCATCTTGAAAGAGTCACTGTGTGAACTTGCAGAAATAACTTAATTTCTCTGATTATTGTCCTTAATTGTAAAAGTCAGAAAATTATGGTGATCTTCTAAAACATTCATCACATCCAGCTATGAAAAGAACTGAAGAATATACTGTATGTACATCAAGAAAAAAATCTAAACAGAACTTTATCATGGCCAATTAAAACTGGGACAGAGAGGTGAGGAAAGTAAGAAACCTTTAGAGAGAAAGCACAGTGGTCTTTAGAAGTAAGAGTGTCACTGGGATATATTTGCCCTGAAATTCTACAAAATCCACAGAGAAGGATGCCAACTAACAACCAAAGAGCAAAAAAAGAATTGAGAAAAATCCTTTTCCTTTACTTTCTAACATACGCGTTGTAAAAAGCAAAATCCCTCAAGGCAGTAAACATCTGCCCATCAACACCTATCAGCAGCAACATCAAAAACATAAGGCAAAGGTCAAGTCAAAGTTTATTGACAATGATGAACTATGACAGCCTCTATTAAATTACCCCTTCCTTCAAGGTGTATGTGATCAAAGCAGCAAAGATATTTTCACTCAGTCACATAACAAGCTATTTGTTGAGATTGAAACATCTGGTCAATATCTCCTAACACTGCAATTTCATGCACAGTTAGCATTAGGGCACATTTCTTCTCCTCTTCTTACAGGGTCCATACGGGTGGCACATATGGCTGATCATTTCATTCAAAAAGGATTCAATTCAAGGCATTACATACAATCGTCTGTGCTTTATGGTGTTTTAAGTCTACCTGCCATCGTTTTCCATCATCATTGCTCACTGCTGTTCTCTTCTACTATAAAAGCCTGAAAATATGACAGAGCACTTAAAGCTTAACAGCTTTCCTCCACTGGAGTTAGAAAGCATTTAAGGCAAAGGAATCTATAAAGTGGCAGGTCATTTTCCATTGTCAAAAACTCTCAATACATTAAACTGTTTACCATTTTATATATCATTTAAGCAAAGATCTAGTACAGATTAAAAAATAATTTTTAATGTTAAATCATATACTTAATCTTCTGCGTGGCAGAATTATGAAAGTATGTTCTTTTGGTAATTTTAAGTCAAGAATAAATGACTTGAAAACAGTAGCAGAAACATTTAAAAATTTTAACAGGGGTTTTCAGAATATATTTTTTAACTTGACAAAGAGCAATTCTATACTAAGAGAATAGGAATGCTACAATTTTGTCAGTACCATATGCTGAAAATTTTCCTCTTGAAATTCATGCATTTGTTGTCATGGTAACAGGACCCTTTCTTAAACACTTTTGGTAGTAAACCTGAACTCACACCATAGATTTCTCTTTTTCCCTTTCTTACTTTAGGATAAGGAAAAAACAGGGTGAGGGTAGGGGACATCTTCGAAGGTACTGTTTCAGATTTCCTTTGACACACCTCCTTGACAAGTAACATAACTGTTGTCTGCTGAAATACAAGAATTTACACAGACAATAACCAAATGAACTTCAATAAGGAAATATTCTTCTAGTGATAAAGAATCACTTATGACTATCTTACAATAAACAGTAGTGCTTATTAAAGATGGAGAATGTCAAAATAACAAGACTGAATTGAAATCTGTTAGGTGTAATGTCGAGGGCTGCTACCCTAGCATATAATATAAATATACTGTTTATTCGTTTGCTCATTAATGTCATCAGTCAATCAGATCTAAAGCTATTTTGAATGGGTCTATGGGCCAGGCACCATGCTGGCACTGGAACACAAAATTATGTCCCTATCTCATGGGGATTCCACACAAAGCAAAACGTGAAACAAACAAAAACATTAAACAGAAAAATAATTATAAGAAATGCTATGAAGAAAAAAACAAATGGCTGAGGAAAATAGATGAGAGAGGCAAGGAAAAGTATCTACTTTAAATAGACCTTCTAAGGACATTTAAATTGAGACATAAAACATGCAAATGAGCTAATCAGATAGAGTGAGCTTAGGGGTTGGAGAATTTTTTCAAACAGAAATACCAAGCGCAAAATTTTCTGAGGCAAGAAAGAGGTTGGCATATTCAAAAAACTGAAAAGCAGTGTGGCTAAATCTCAGTGGAGTAGATGGAGAGTAGCTAAGTTTGGAAAAATATCCAAGTTCAGACCATGTATACCTTATTGGCTATGGGGAGGAGAATAAATTTTATTCAGGGTGCAAAAGGATGTCACTGAAGGGTTTTAAACAAAAAAGCAAAATTATCAAACTTGAGGATCACTTTTGCTACTGTATATAGAAGGATTTTATATTACATATAAAAGTAGGGGAAATAAGATCAATTAGGTGTTATTCACATCCCACATCCAGTCCTTTTAAAGAGCTTATTGGTTCTATCCTTATATTATTTCCAGATTTTAACTACTTTTTTCCCAAAAACTTTTCATTAATTTCACTGCTACCAACCATCTAAGTTATCAGAACCTCTTGTCTGGATTGTTGCAATAGTTTCCTAATCTCCTTGCTTCCATCCTTGACATTTTCCTTTTAAAATGTCAGTGAATGCCATTCCTTTGCTTAAATCTCGCCATGCTCTACATATCACCCATTAAGAAGCAAAAATGAGGTTCCTGTGTGGTTCAGTCGGTTTAAGTGTCTGACTCTTGATTTCGGCTCAGGTTATGATCTCATGGTTGTGAGATCAAGACCCACCTTGGGCTCAGCACCGACGGTGGAGCCTGCTTGGGATTCTCTCTCTCTCTCTCTCTCTCTCTCTCCTTCTCTCTGCCCCTCCCTGCTTTTGCTCGCTCTCTCTCTCAAAATAAATAAACAAACCTAAAAAAAGGAGCAAAAGTTTTTAGTCTATGAGGCCCTATAGGATCAAGTCAATCTCCTTTAACTCCTGCTGCCTCTTTAAGTTCAATTCCCTGCACTTGTCATATTCTGCCCCAACCAAACTCAACTCCTTGCAGGATTTTAAAACATGCCAAGCATGCTCTCCCTTAGCAACTGCTGACATCTCTACTAGACTAGATTTCCCCAGCTAGCCAGATGGCTCTTCCCTCGTCTTGAATGAAAGTCTATATTCAAATCTCATCTTCTAAAGGAAACTGTTCCCACACACCCCATTTAATATTGGAAAATGCTTTTTTGTTCCAATATTCCCAATACCACATTCTACTTTTTATCCCTATTCATTATTATCTTCTAATTTCCTCATATATTACATTCACTATATTTCTCCCTTCCACTAAAATATGAGGTCCAAGAAGGCAGCAATTTTATGTTTTGCTCACCAATGCATCCCTAGCACTTGACACATATGTAGATATTCTACAGGTATCTGATGAATTGTGTCTTAATAACAGATCAAAAGATAGCAAAAAAGAGATAAATGGCATTTTTAAAACAAGAATAAAATAATGCCTCCAAAAATAGCACCTATTAATGTTATTGAAGGATGCATGTTATCATTGTCATTATTCAACAGTCTTATGACCAGTATAATTACATCCTAAAATTAAATAAAGCATTAAAAACACCAAAAAAGGTAAAAAGATAATGTCACATCTACAAAGGAAAGGAAAATTTACAAACCACTTAATTTCCGCATATTACAGAAAATAAATCCACTCTTCATTATAAACCATATGAGGTAAGTAAACTTGTAATCTCCCATTTACAGATGAAGAAACGGAGGCACAGAAAGTATAAATAACCTCCCCATGGCTTGAATCCAGAAATTTTACAAAGACCAAGTTAAAACCCCTATTCTATAATGACCCCTGTATAGGACTCGCTAAAAAATTATTAGAAATAGTGAAGAGAGTTTGGTAAGATGTTTAGCTACTAAAACATGTACTTAAAAACTTTCTCACCTACCATTAATGATCTATTGTAAAACACACTGAACTCAATGATCGATATTAATATCACTAAAAGTTGAACAAAAAGATGTGATGTGTTACAAATGAGGTATAATTAAAATAGTAGAGTATAAGTTTTAAGATTTTTGCCTATAGAAACAAAAGCTGCATCTAAACAAACCTGTAGTCTAACTATAAGCAAATATTAAACATGAAACAACTGATGAAATCCAAAGAGTGAGATATTTTACAAATAACCCAGTTTCTCTTAAAACAATTTAAAAAGGGGGAAGCAGGATTACTAACTAAATGATAAAAAGTGTAAATGCAATGTTCAAAATCTTATTTAGATCCTGATTCAAATAAACCTATCACAAACGTATATTTTTGAAACGATGAAAATTTAAATCTGAACTGAGTATTAAATAACATTAAGAAATTAATATTTTAAGGTAAAATGCTTCTTTTAAAGTGTCATTCTTGGAAAGGCAATCTGAGGTCTTGCAGATAAAGTGACAATATAATTGAGATTTACCTCATATGCGAAAAAAAAGTTTGGCTAAATGCTGATACTTATTTGAAGCTACATAATGGGTACATGGTGTTCCTTATACTATTCTACTATATTCTACAAAGTAATATATATAGAGAGAGGAAGATTATATATATAATATACATACATATTATATATATATACACACACACACACACACACAAAGTAGGAAATTAAAATGATAATCTTGATGTAGGACAAAAAAAAGACATTTACTCTGAAATGTTTATTATAAAAATGTTATTTCTCTCCACTGAACCTATAAATTCCAATGTGATATTTTGAAAACATCAATATGATCCTTAAATTCACCTGAGGGGATAATAGGATAGTACATTCTGGAAAGAAAGAGTAAAAATTATAGTGGAGGAGCACCTGGCTGGCTCAGTCAGAAGAACATGTGACTCTTGATCTTGGGGTTGTGAGTCCAAGCCCCATGTTGGGTGTAGAGTTTACTTGACCAAAAAAAAAAAAAAAAAAAAAGGCAGGGCATGAAAGGGAAGGATTTATTACCAGGTATTAAAAATGTATTATTTGGCAACTATAATTAAAATAATTTAGTACTGACAGAGAAAAAAATCAATGAGAAAAGACAGAATTCAAACACCGTCCCAATGACAATTTCCTATGGGAATACAGTATAGGATGCAAATGACATTTCAAAGAGCAAATTATTTAATACACGAGCTAGGATATATATGTATATCCTATACATATATATGTATATATATATATCCTATACATATATATGTGTATATATATATCCTATACATATATATGTATATATATATATATCCATATAGTCATGGCGGCAGCAGTGGGGAGGGACTCCATTCCCTCACCTGTTAACCAAAAATGTAAAAAACCAGAAATATATGCTAAATAGTATAAAGGAAAATACTGACAGTTGTGACCAGATATAAACTTAAGATCACTAACCAGGTAAAAGAAGGGTGTGTATGTGGCAGGGAGTAGAGGGAGCAAAGGAAGAGGTCAGTATTCTTAATGTATGGAACACTCCAAGAAATCAATAAGAAAAGATCCAATAGTTTGTCACAAGGATGGCAGTGCTTGAGAGAGAAAAGACCATAGATACAAGCAATAATATATATACTCCTTTTAATTTAGGTGAAGAATAGAAGTATTTAAAATACCGAGAAAGAGCTATACATAGAAAAACTGTAGCACTTTGCAAATACAAGAGCAAAGTTATTGGCTTTCAAATCTATATTAAGGATTTGTTGATGCTTTTTCCTGTTCAGAGTAAGGACACCATATGTGTCTCACAAAGGCCCCTTTGCCTTTCTCATCTAACTGCTAAGGATTTTATGCCATTCTGGCCTCTCCTGATTGCATCTAAGAGACTTTTACTTTGAGCCTGCCTAGCCACCAAATGTAAATAAGTGGTAATAACTATATTACCAAGTGTTAATTTGTGAGGCCAGGTGAGTCAAAGGACAATTTCCCAGGCATATCTGTGTCTCTGGTGGGCCCAGACTTTAGCCTGCCTATATCTATTCTTACAATAAAATAAACAGCAATGGACAAAAATCATATGTATTTTTTGCACAGTAATATCAGATAATTACACAGTAACATCAGACAATTAAAATGTATAACGTTCTTTTAGGAAAAAGATTTACGTGCAAAGAATTCAAGGAGAATCCTATCAGTAGCTCAACTACAACATCATCAGAATAAAAATGTTACTGGGCACACACCATGGAATTATATACTTTTTAATCCAATAAACTTCTATTAAGCTCTTATTATATCTAAAGTACTCTATGAGGTAATACAAGCTCAAATAAGACCTTGGGGAGTTCTCAGTCTACTGGAAGAGAGAGCATGGAAACAATTAAAACACAATAAGCATTACAAGAGAGACATGCACAAAATATTCTGAGAGCACCAAGAAGTTTGAGAGTAATGAAAATGTCAAAGAGAAAATGACAAGCTGGTTGTTGTAGGTTGAAGATTTGACCAGGCTGAGAACAGGTAAAAGAAAAGTAAATTACACACAGAAAAAAATATGTGTTAAAACACAGAGGGACACTATGTTCAAAGCTTACTCAGGGAATTAGTAAAACACAGGGTGCATAATAGCATATTTTATGATAGACTAGTCATCTGGGATCAGAGTTACATCATAAAAATGTATTTTAGGTAAATAATTTTGGTAATAGTGTTAAAAAAACTAACCAAAAAATACTGGGAGACATTCTCCATGGATCTATCATGTCTCTGTAAGTCTTTATCAAATTTTGTTCTCTTTTCTTTTTTAACAGTAAACAGCCTTAAAAGATAAAGATAATGACTTTAGCATAGTGCAAAGGTAGGGCAGGTTTCCAAGAAGTACCTTTCAAGATGGGGGTTTCCTGGGGCACCTGGGTGGCTCAGTTGGTTAAGCATCCGACTTTGGATCAGGTCATGATCTCACGATTCATGGGTTTAAGCCCTGACCCTCCCTTGCTCACATGGTTTCTCTCTATCTCTCAGAAATAAATAAAACATTAAAATTTTTTTAAAAAGATGGGGGTTTCCTAAATTGAAAATTACTCAATTGTAATATAAATGGTGAAAACGTCTCCACCTGGGTCAGTCTCCACACTGTCCCTGAGTGACTGGGGAAACAAGCAGAACCAAACAAGCAGCACATGCTGCCTGCTGTGCCTTGAGAAAAATTCATTTGTCTCTGACACAGTAGGCTCTTGTCTTCTGTCAACATCTATGAAGCTGTGGAAGACTAATTTGTTAGCTTGCAAACAGGGTAAAAATCCAAGATATTTCACTGTTGTGGCCAAACACAAGGGGAGACCAGAGCAGGGCATAGGAAGACCAATTAACAAGCCATGTGGTATTAAGGAAAGAAACAAAGATTTCAACATAAGAATTATAAAGAGAGGAGGAAAAGATGCAAGAAACAGTTTTCAGAGGCAAAAAGGATAAGACTTGGGACTGAATAAATGTAGGAGGTAGGGAAGAAGAGTATAGGTTGAGTATGCCCCTAATGTCTCTCACTGGATGACTGATGGATGGTTATGTCATTAACAGGAAAAAATAATATAAGAACAAAGAAGCAAGTGCAATGTTAAAAGCCAAAGAGCTGTGACTAAAGTTTAAACATATAGAATTAAAAGGATATTAGTGTAGAGATACCTACTAGATTATTGCAAATTAGGTTTGTAGTTCCAGAGAGAGGTCATGAATAGAGAAAAATCATTAAGAATTAGCTACTGAAAAAGGGTCAATAGACCCCTGGAATCCCTGAGAACTTGTCAGATTATCCACAAAGTCAACTTTTTAAATTTTCAAGTTTTAAAAATTTTCACAATATTGAGATGTTATTTGCATTTTTACTATGTTGAAATCTGCAAATTCAATGCTGTATGAAACTGCTGGTACCTAAGAACGAAAAACAGGAATAGAACCAAGTTGTACTAGCAGTCACTGAATTTATCACAACCTTATGTTCATTTTAAAAAGATACCAATTAATTTTAAGAATTTTGGGGAGGAAGCTGTAAAAATCATAGATTTTTATTAAACAATGACCCTTAAATACTTACATTTTAATTCTCTATTTATGGAAATGGTTAGTATGAATGAAGCACAATGGTTTCCTGAGGAAAAGTACTTGTGCAGTTGACTTTCTACATGAACAGCTCTTTGTATAAAAAAAAGTTTTATTTGAAAAAATGATTGACAGACAAATGATAGTTATTCAGACTTGGATATTTGGCAGACATTTTCTTGAAAGTGAAAAAAAGTAAGACTGTCACTTAAAAAAATAACTGTCAGGAATATTGCTAATAATAAAATTTGAGCTTTCAACTGAAAATTATAATTGTGTAAAACTCACATACACCACAGCGAGATTCCCAATACATAAAAGACCATTTTCTTGAGATTGGTAGCATTACTGACAAATGAGATATTTTACAACATTTGCAAGATCTGCATAATAAACAAAAACTTTGCAAATGACTTTTATATATGCATCACATATAAAAGTCATGTATGGACAGAAGAGTTAAATATAGACCAAAGGATTATTTTTAACATACAGATTTGTTGAGATACAGTCCACATATAACACAATTCATATGTAAAACATACAAGTCAATGGCATTTAGTATATTCAGTTATTCAAGCCATCACTAAATGAATTTTAGAATATTTTCAACACTCTCAAAAGAACCCCTTATCACTTAGTCATCACACCCCAACCCCTGTCCCCAGAAGCCCTGGGCAACCACTAATGTATTTTTTGTCAGTATAAATATGCATATTCAGGACATTTCAAAGAGATGGAATCATAAAATATGTGAAGTTTTATGAATGGCTTCTTTCACGTAATATAATGTTTTCATTCATCCATATTGGAGCATGAATCAGGGCTTCATTTCTTTTATAGCCAATATTCTATCAGATAGATAATTGACATTCTATTTATCCATTCATCAGTTGGTGGGCAGTAGAGTTGTTTCTATTTTTTTTGCTATCATGACAAATATTGCTATGACATTCATGTGAAAGACTTTATGCACACATGTTTTCATTTCTCTCGGGTATATGCCAGAATTACTGGGTCTTATTGTAACTGTATTTTTATTTCGCCTTTTGTAGAATTGTCAGACTATATCCCAAAGCAGCTGCACTATTTTAAAATCCTACCAGCACAATTTCTTAACATCCTCACCAAAATTTTTGTATACCATGTGAGGTAGGGGTACAACTTAACTCTTTTGTATGTAAATACCTCATTTTTCTCAACATCATTTGTTGAAAAGCCCATTTTTTCCCTTATTGAACTGTTTTGACATCTATGTCAAAAATCAACTGACCATGAATGGATGAATTTCCAGACTGTTAAATCTATGACAACTAAATTTGAAAAGGAACAAAAGTAATTCACTGGAGAAAGTATAGCTTTTCCAACATATGTTGCTAGAATTACTGGATAGTCATATACCAAAAAAATTTTTCAACCCATTCTTCATACTATTAACGGAAATATCTAAAGATGGATCAAAGCTAAATGTAAAATCTAAAACTATAAAAAAATTTTAGAAAATGGGAGATAACAGGATAACAGTTTGAGGTTCTAGAGAATGAAAAAGACAATAGAAGAGAGTTAAGAAGACAAAAGAATATAAACAAGTTTGATGACAATGGGGAGAAAAGGTGAAGAAGTTGAAACCTGATGATTTCTATTATATTTATAGAGTAGGATATGAAGTCTTTTGCTGAGGGTTAGAGTAAGATGATACAAGGGATAAAGAATTGAATAAAAACAAAGAAAATGACAAGTGGGAGTAGAAACTGAAACTACTGTAGATGCAGACATGTGTCACTCCCTTATAATGTTGAGAAAAGTGCCTTGCACATGTGAATGAGTTTAAAATTTAATTAAATTTTGGAAATTAAAAAATATTCAACTTCAGGAAATTTAGGTTTTATATTAGCTTTTAACATGTAAATTTTATTTAACCAGTATGCCAATATAACTACACTGTGATGTGATTTCCCAAGGAGAACAAATAATTCTGTTTATTTAATTTCTATAGAATTAGATGAAAAATTTCAGATTAAGGGGCTGGCAATTTGAAGAAGTGACAGCAACTGAATTTTATATGTGAAATACAGCATGAACGATTTGTAAATGTCATGAAAACTGGAATGTTTAAAATTCTTCTAGGCTTTTTTTAAAGCATTTTTTAAACATTTGTTCATTTTTGAAAGATAGAGACAGAGCACAAGTGGAGGAGAGGCCAAGAGGGAAGGGGACACAGAATCCAAAGCAGGCTCCAGGCTCCAAGCCTTTAGCACATGCCCAACGTGGGGCTGGAACTTACAAACCATGAGATCATAACCTGAGGTGAAGTTGGACACCTAACTGACTGAGACACTAGGGCGCCCCTCTCTAGTCACTTAAAAATAATATTTTAAATATATATACAATCCAAGAAATAAAAAAAAATTAAATATGAGAATGCAAAATGTAATAATAATAAGGAATTACTCAAGTTTCTATGTAAACTATGTCACCAGGAGTAACTGTCAAATCATTTCCAAAATAAAAGCAAAAGTAAAAAAATAGTAAAATTGTTAATCACTGGTAAAGGCTGTATGTAACAGAGTTAGAATGAAGACTTTACTGAATGAACTCTGAAAATTTAGAAACTAACATCGAAGGGAAACTAGGTAAGGATTGCATGGGAACTCTGTACTATCTTTGAAACTTTTGTATAAATCTAAAATTATTCCAAAAAAAAATAAAAAAAAAAGAAAGAAAGAAAGGGGCGCCTGAGTGGCTTAGTCGGTTAAGCGTCCAACTTTCGCTTAGGTCAGGATCTCGCGGTTCGTGGGTTCGAGCCCCGCGTCAGGCTCTGTGCTGACTGCCAGCTCAGAGCCTGGAGCCTATTTCGGAGTCTGTGATTCCCTCTCTCTCTGACCCTCCCCTGCTCACGCTGTCTCTCTCTCTCTCCTAGAAATAAATAAAACATTAAAAAAAAATTTTAAATAAAATTATTCCAGAAATGAGTTTATTTTTAAAAACTAACAATGAAGTAACAAATTTATATTTTTATACTTTTTATTTTAAAATAATTTTATACCCACAGAAATATAGCAGAAAACAGAGAATTCCTATATAGCTTTTACATAGCTTCCCCTAATATTCATATGTTATATAATGATAATTATCAAAATCATGGAATTGCTTTCATATTTTGAAGTACTTAATATATCATAAAATATCTTCTCTGTGTCATAAAGGAGTATTTTTATTTCAAAATTTCTTTGACATGGTCTGCTCTACTCATCTCAGGTGATAAATAAAATACACATTTCTATTTATAAGCAGAGCAAAATACAGTGTTTTCACCTATCAATTATATTCTTCAACTTTCTGGAATGTATTCCAAAATTCCTATTTTGGAAATGGGTATCCTTCAAATTAATGAATAATATTTATTTAAAATTATATAAGACATTAATTTTCAAAAGAATTTCTAGAAAGAAATCTACAATTTTCAAAAATGTTACCAGATGAGCTAATAGCCAAGACATGTACATAATTAAAACATGTAATTGAATGTATAAATTCTCTCTTGCCAAAAACAATCTCTTTCATACATTGATTATCAATAGATAGGCTAGCTTTATGGATAAACTTCCAGTATTTCCTGAATATAAGTAAAAATCAATATACAACCTTTCAAAACACCTATGTTAGGAGTCTAAACAATTTCAGAAAGTTGAGGGGAACTGACTTTATCTTTTGGTGTGGGTAGGGCAGCAAACTTTAGATGATAATTTTTTTAATATGTAAACATGGCTGATTTTACATTTTTTCCAAACCCCAATTTGCAATTGCTAATACATACATTTCACCATGAATTTATTTTTTATCATCATATATTACTTGAAAAGGAAACATTATGACTAAAAATATACTAGATGATCAGTAATGCTACCCTGAAACAGTTTAACTCAGCTCCACAATAAAATATGCAAGAATATTTGGAAATACCTCAAAATTACTTTACATTATTTTTATAAATATTAATAAAAGATACTTAATAATAAATAATTCTTAAATATTTTCTACCCTAAACACACATAACCCAAAGTTACTTGTAACCATGATCTATTGGACCGATTGTTTATCAGAAGAAATTGTAGAATACAGTTCAAAAGATGTTGCTCAGATTTTGGAGTGCTAATCCAAACATTGTGGTAGGCAAATGTAGTTAACAAGAAGTTGGTCAAGCCTATGAATACTTAAACTAGTTCTGGTTTTCAAAGAAATAATGCTAACCGATATCTAATAATCTATACCACAATCATAATTCTTGTTCTGTGATGTTCAGTCATTTTTAGAGATTATTTTGTGATTAAAAATTGCATTGACTGGAGACAACTCATTTTTTAGTGTTATGTAGTTTCAAATTCTTTTAGTTTTTCTATTTGTAGATTTGTTTTAATAGCTTTACAGAGGTTTCGATGGTGCAAAATTATTTGTACAAATTTAAGATATAAAATAATAGTTTGACCCAGGAATATACCCAATGTACAATTAATTTTTTATTTTTGGATCCTTCTACTGGTGACATATCTCAGAAATCTGTCCACTTAATTTCATTCAGTAATATTTTATAGTTTTAAGAATATAAGTCTTATACATTTTTTGGGACAGATTTGTCCCTATTTTATATTATTGATGTTATGATAAATAAGCTTTTCGTTAAATTTAAATTTTTTTTATTGCCATAGTAAAATATGCTCAATTGAAGACACTGATCTTAAATCCTGTAACTGTGCTATGCTCAATTATTGGATCTAGGACTTTTTTGTAGATTCTATAGGGTAATGTACATAGATGATCATATCATTGATGAATAATGACAGATTTACTTCTGCTTTTCTAATCTAGATGCTTTTCTTTTTATTGCCTAATGACTCTGGCTAGAACCTCCACTACAATGTTAAATATAAAGTGGTGAAAACAGACATTCTTGTATTGCTCCTGATCTTAGTGGGAAAGCATTCAGTCTTTCAACAACAAATACGGTTAGTTCTTCATTGATGTTATCAATTAGGCTGAGGATTCACCAATATTTCCAGTTTGCAGAGTGACTTTATGAGGAATAAATGTTAAGATTTTGTCAAATGTTTTTTCTGCTTCTATAGATATGATAATACGACTTTTCTTTTATCATTATATCAGGTGGGAGAGTATATCCAGTATTTGTTTCTCCATTTGTTAGAGGTTGCCCCAAATACCTTCAGTTTTGAATAATGAAAAATAACTTTGATTCACTGAATGCAGTCAAGTATGCAAATATATAGCTTGTAATTATTAGATAAAGACCTTTTTCTAACTCTTCAACTATTAATAATTTAGCAGGTCCATGGACAAAAGAACTAAACTCAGTTCAAATGGTTACCAATATCCTATAGCAAAATATGGCATTATATTCCAATATATGTCATAACGAGCAGTAGTAACATTTCAGGCAAAAATTTGAAGCAGACAAGTGAATTCTGGCAGCTACAAAGACAGTATAAATATGAAGTCCACTTAAATTAATCACTTAAATCATGATAAGCCCACTTATAATGGTTAAGTTAGATGCATCTGATGTGTGATATTGAGAGATAAAGAATACATAGCCTGATTTTAATGTCAGTAAGTGTTCACAATAAACTAAATTAAGAAATATTAAATTTAGGGGCACCTGGCTGGCTCAGTTGGTGAAACAAACAACTCTTGATCTCAGGCTTGGGAGTTCAAGTCCCATGTTGGGTGTAGAGATTACTTAAAAATAAAGTATTTAAAAAAATATTACGTTTACAAAGAAAGGCTTCAAAAGGTCAGTTAGATTATCCTCCTTGGCTCTAATTTGTAAATACTGAGACATTGCTCCTTGGGAAACATAGAGTTAGGTTTCTGTGACCCCTTGGTCATGTTTTTGTCAATCAATATCAATACATAACTTCATTTTTTCTCTTTCCGTTTAGAGACATTTTATACATATATATATGTAAAACTATATAGCTATATAAAAATATATACATATATACACACACATTAATATTTGATTCATTAACACTGAATTCACAATCGACAGCACTATAACTTGTGCCTGAACAAAGCATGTCTAACAGTATTTTCTCTAAGGCACATCATAGCCTTCTAGCACCTAGGAACACTAGACTGCATTTCTACTATACTTGGTGGCCTTTTTAAACAACAAAATCACCAAAAAAGCCCCAAAATGAAAAAGAATATACACCATGCAAAGGATAATTGTTTATGAGTACACTGAAACAAGAAGGTAAAGTGTCACCTCAGATGGTGATGTGCATATCACTTGACTCATATTTTTTCCTGCTGTTTATATCTGTGAAAGACTGCCAAAGTGCCCTAAATACTGATTTGTAAATAAATCTTTTTTTTTTTAATGTTTTATTTATTTCTAGGAGAGAGAGAGAGAGAGCGTGAGCAGGGGAGGGTCAGAGAGAGAGGGAGTCGTAGACTGAAACAGGCTCCAGGCTCTGAGCTGGCAGTCAGCACAGAGCCCGACGCGGGGCTCGAACCCACGAACCGTGAGTACATGACCTAAGCGAAAGTCGGACGCTTAACCGACTAAGCCACCCAGGCGCCCCTGTAAATAAATCTTTTAGATTTGCAAATAATTTTTACTGAGTAGATGAACTTGCAAATAATGATCAACTGTACAGACAGTGGGACCCACTGTGGCCTTTATCAGTGGCTTTAAATAAACAATTCTTGAAGTCTTAGATTTTTTTTTTTTGAGAACATGATCAAAGTTAAGAATCCTCCCAAAAAATAACAATAAAAAGTATAATTTTAGGGGCACCTGGGTGGCTCAGTTGGTTGAGCATCCAACTCTTAATTTCGGAGGTCATGATCCCAGGGTTGTGGGATCGAGCCTCACTTCGGGCGCTGGATCAGCACAGAGCCTGCTTAAGGTTAAGATTCTCTCTCTGGGGCATCTGGATTACTCAGTTGGTTAAGCATCTAACTCTTTAAAAAAAAAATTTTTTTTTTGAGATAGAAAGAGAGACATGAGTGAGAGTGGGGGACGGGCAGGGAGAGAGGGAGACAGAATCTGAAGGAGGCTCCAGGCTCTGAGCTGTCAGCACAAAGCCTGACACGGGGCTCAAACCCACAAACTGTGAAATCGTGACCTGAGCTGAAGTCAGCGTGGAGCCTGTTTGGGATTCTCTGTCTCCCTTTCTCTCTCTCTCTGTCACATGCTCCTCTCTTACAAATAAATAAACTAAAAAAAAAAAAATCCCCCTTCCTTTTCCCTCTGCTCCTCTCCGCCACTTGTGTGCTCTCTCTTGAAAATAAAAAATTAAATAAAAATTATAATTTTAGTAGGTGTATGGACCTCCTATTGGCCCATAAACAGAACTCTATTCCAACTCATAATCCATGAACCACAGTTTGAAAACACCAGCTTTAAAGGCTATAGGCAAATTTTTAAAACATCTGCTGATAACTATTTTAGAAATCAACTAATGCTTAAGTATTCATATTTACAAATAGCCAACGCTGTACCTATTGCCTTACGTTTTCTGAATGCATAGTACCACAATGATTACAGCTCATCGGCTAGATATAAAATACAGTGTCACAGAGTATAAAATGGATTTGCAGTTTTCACTCATTCAAAGAAAATTCTCCCTGCCTTTCTTGCAGAGTTACTATTTTAAAAAATCTATAAAACACAACCAGAAAAGCAATATATAACCAAATTGGAGAGTTCTTCATGCCTCTTAAAACACTCCAATTTGGGGGGCCATGAACACAAAGTGTGAAGTTTCAAAGCACGTTGATACTTATGTCAACTTTATAAATTTATTAAATTTATTTATAAATTTATTTATTCTACATATGAAATATCTAAAAATGTTGATTGTAATCAGCATCCCTCTACTCTCAAAGAAAAAGTTTGACTGCCAAAAACACTTTCATTTAAAATTTTTCTATTATTTTTCAAAAACAATTTTGTATCTGTTTTACAACTGACACATTAACTTGGTAAATGTTTGTAAAGTACTAATAAGAAAGCAAGTGGAATTTTTGAAAAGAGGACAATAGAGAAAACAGTATCAACAATTACTTCAGCATTAATCGAACAGTTAGTTAATGGACAAAGGAAATTACACTCATTCTATATTTATATATAAGGGTATGAAGAACTCCTAAGTGAAAATGCTCTATATGAAAAATTTCAAAAAGTACTGGATATTTAGTAAGAAGGCTAAAAAATAACTGCATTTTAAGAACAGAGGGTTCAGACATTGAGAACACTTCTTAATGGCTAAAATAATTGTTAGTAGAAGTTGAGAAGTTGTCTCTTGATAAAAGAATGGGAAATCAGGCAGAAATTTGAGGAGAAATAAATTATTCAAGTAAATTCTGAAGGAAACAAGGAAGAAAGATGATTAAAAGTAAAAAGAATTGAAAAGAAGGTTGGAAAACTTTGTCTGGAAAACTGCCTTATTTTGCCTGCATGAACAAAATGAATTTATGTAGGTCTGTGCCCATCACTTATTCTGTTATCATCTTGATTTTTTCTGGCATGATATGCAATTTGGAATAACTAATTCAGAATACCATGAAGTAACAAGTCAATCTTTAGCAATATGTTGCTAAATTTTTTCATAAATAACCATGTTAGATGGTTCTAGCTATACTTCAGGAAATGTGGCTATATTTATGAATTGATCTGTAGAGATGTCATAAGTATCTGTTGGTATATCTGTAATGTGTTTGTTGATGATAGCTAATACAAAAGTACTTTCATCTTCCTCATGTAGTCAAACATAGGATAACGAATTCCTAGATCTGAGAATAGAAGGCTTAGTCTGTTTCTTGTCTCCTATTATGAAAAATATATAATGCAAATTATTGGTATATTTAAGTGTGAAGGGATTTTTAATATAAAATTATATTAATAAAGGAGTAATCCATATGCTTTTAAATAAACTATTTTATATTATATATATAAATTTGAAGTAAATGTACAACAGGTTTTTATTAGATACAAATGTTAATGTTAAATCAACTATTCTATACATAACTTAGAAACCTATGTTAATACTGAATGAAGGAATTTTTCTTAAATGTTCCACAAAGTTAACTTACATTATGAGTTACTCCGTAAAACACAGGATTAATAATACCAAAGTATTATTAATACTTTGTCACTTGAAGTTAATATTTATGGAGATGAGGCAATTCCATAGCAATTATAAAGATATATTCTAATTTTGCATCTGTCACAATTATGAAATAAATTAATTTTTAAGTTTTTTTTATTAAAATAAAGCATAAAATTAAGTCCAGTTTTTTAGTTTGCCTTATAATTCTAACTACTAAGAAAAATGTTAACTTAAAAAATTCTAGAAGTATTTTCATTCTCTGGGCATTAAGGAGATTCTTTTAATGAATAATTTATTTTATTATTAAAGGTGATTACACTTTTATTTTTCATTATATTATGAAATATATATATTTATACAAAATTTTATCCATATAAATAGAATTTCATGCCTAGATATCCGAATCTCACCTACACTTTTAGTTTAACATACAGGGGAGAGAAAAATATTCAGAATCATAGATCATAAGCATATAAATTGTGATAAGAATTTATCTTTTTATGCCCAATTCTAGTTATTAGCACTATTACTTTCTAGTTATGTTATTCACCTAGGTAAGGCTTTTTTTTTTTTTTAATCTTTTATTTATTTCTAGGAGAGACAGAGAGAGAGCATGAGCAGGGGAGGGTCAGAGAGAGAGGGAGTCACAGACTGAAACAGGCTCCAGGCTCTGAGCTGGCAGTCAGCACAGAGCCCGACGTGGGGCTCGAACCCACGAACCACGAGATCATGACCTAAGTGAAAGTCTGACGCTTAACCGACTAAGCCACCCAGGTGCCCCAACCTAGGTAAGGCTTAAAGCATTATTTCAGTTCTGCTACTTACTGGGTAGCCCTGCATGTCCTATAAATAAGTATTAACTAAGAAACCATCAACGGTCTGATATTTAATCCTACTTACATTAACAAATTAGCCAAAGTCTGCCTGTCTCTTTTTCCTTTTTCCCTACACACACATGTGCACATTCATGCACACAGGCAGTGACAGGAGGACATGAGACCTCTGGCTCAGAGACCATGACAATTTATTGCGCATGGCAAATACAGCAGCCTGAGCAATAACTTAGTGCTATTTCCCTGAGTTCCAATCCTCATGGGGCAATACAGTGAAGGCTAGATATTACTGGCATATGCAGTGGAGAACAGCACAGGAGAGTAATCCCAAAACTAACACTCTGATCTTCTATGGGTTTCTACTCAGCTCTAGAAAGATGACTCATTACTCTATATCTCCTACAGGAAGGGAAAGGTGAGGTCTTTTGTTTTTAATTTTGGGATGTCTTCAAGGAATGGCATATTACTAGTGTAACTATCCAGGAACTTCTCCTTATAGAAGAAAACACTGGCACTGTAAATGCCTTTGCTTAGAAGGCTGAGACTGTGCACGCACATGAAAAATCCATGAACTATCTCCCAACACTCAGTTTCCCATTTTTAAATGGAGATAATAACAGATAAAATGAAGTTAGATTGAAGTTTCATAAGTTTTAAGTTTATTTGTTTTTAATGTTTATTTTTGAGAGAGAGAAGGGGGGAGGAAGGGAGGGAGAGAGAGAGACAGAGAGAGAGACAGAGAGAGAGAAAGAAAGAGACAGAGACAGCGCAAGCAGGGGAGGGAAAGAGAAAGAGAGGGAGGCACCGAATCTGAAGCAGGCTCCAGGCTCTGCATTGTCAGCACAGAGCTTGACACACAGCTCAAACCTATGAACCGTGAGACCCATGACCAGAGCCAAAGTTGGATGCTCAACCGAGTGAGACACTCGGGTGCCCTTATTTATTTATTTTTGAAAGAGCAGAGGAGGGGCAGAGAGAGAGGGAGAGAGAGGATCTCAAGCAGGATCTGTCATGAACCTTAAAGTCATGACCTGAGATGAAATCAAGAGTCAGACGCTTAACCAACTGAGCAACCCAGGCACCCTGACGTATTATAAGGTTTAGAAGTAAGGTGCCTAATAGAGTGACCAGCATATAGAGCGAGGCAAAAAGACTTGAAATAGGCTTGCTAAAGATATATTGAACAATAGGGTTCTTGATTCACTTGATACAAAATGAAAAAACCCTAATATTTATAACAAGATACAAACAATCTTGTGAAATGAGTATTTTATAAAATAACCCACTAATATCTACTATGTAAACATGATGGAGAAGATACCTCCATTCATACTAATCAACTTCTTTTCATGATTTTCAAGCAGTGGTCAGTGATGCATTAATGGATGATGATAATTGTAACTGGACACAGTCATCATTTCTATATCTAAAAGAACAGGATAAAAAAAAAATCAAAGTGCCCTGCAAGGTATTAATCATTTAATGAAAGCTTTCAATTAAATATATACACACAGGCATCGTTACAGGTGATGAAAACTGGATATTTTAATGTGGATTGACAGATATATGTATTTAGTAATATGCTAAAATAAATAAGTAGCACTATAACCAAGAATTGGAAATTTATAAATAGTGCCTAATATTACCAACAAATAAATGCTTAAGAAAATAAAATTGAGGGAATCTCAGTTTTAAATAACAAAAATTAGAAATGCTATAGACCAACTGTCCCATTTGAACTGAAGACAAGATAAAAGGAACTAACTTGCAAAAGAAAAAAAAAAATTAGATGATCCTAGGTGGAGAAGAGCTAAATATCTTACTGAAAAAGTTGAATGTTAAAAAGCATTACAAGGACAATAAGCTTTTCTGTTAAGCTTATGAAAATTCTATCTAAAAACCTTCCCCAACTCAACTGGCCCACACCCTACATTTCTAGCAAGCAAGCAAGCACACCATAGATAGATAGATAGATAGATAGATAGATAGATAGATAGATAGATAGATACATACATACATACATACATACATACATACATACATAGATACATAGATACATAGATACATAGATACATAGATAAAAGCTGGGGTGCCTGGGTGGCTCAGTTGGTTAGGCATCTGACTCTGGGTTTCTGCTTAGGTCATGATCCCAAGATTTTGAGATTGTGCCTTGTATTTGGCTTTGTGCTAAGTATGAAGCTTGCCTGCTTGGGATTCTCTGTCCCTCTCTCTCTGCCCCCCCCCCCAATTGTGCTCCCTCTGTCTCTCTCCAAATAAATATACACAAGAAAGAAAGAAAGAAAGAAAGAAAGAAAGAAAGAAAGAAAGAAAGAAAGGGAGGGAGGGAGGGAGGGAGGGAGGGAGGAAGAAAAGAAAAGCTATATTAAACAATCACTACCACGAAGGGGATTGTAATAAAACAATTTAAGCCTTGTTCAGAGAAATTATATCATTAACTCTTGATTGCATAGGACTAAGTATATTCTTCATATATTATCTAAAATGTTTTTCTTCCTTCCTTTAAGTCATTTTGTTATTCCTACAGGTGACACGGTTTTTAAAAAGGTGACTTGTATATACTATTAATAATTCTAAGAAGCAAAATGATGAAAAACTAACTACCTTAACTAATAGGTAGTTTAACTTGTAAGAATAAACTTAGTCAGGAAAGCTGAGTTTGACTCACCACAGTATCTAGCCATGTGAGCTTGGCCAAATAACAAATTCTTAAGATATGCATATAAATTAGAAAAAAGTTGACCACATTACAATCAAATCCACAGAATGAATAAAGACTTGTAATGAAGCTTTAGTGATTTACTAAAGTCCTCTGTGTGGATTTAATACACTACAAGTGCATATGGCTTAAATAATCATAATCACACACAGTGGAAGCAGTGAGTGAAAAGTGAGAAGCAATAAGATTATCTCATAACTCAAATTTAATTTAAGTGCTCATAGGGCTTCCCTTTGAACCCAATATGGGTTTTTTACTTAGATAATAAAACAATATAATTAAAAATGGAGAGATGCCATGAAATTTTGGAACTGTCATGCACCTTAGTCATTATAAAAGACTAAAATAATCAGTGACTAGATTAAGATGGTGAAGGGCTTACCCAAGATCACTCACCTACCTGATGACAAACATGGAGAAGACCTTCTACCTTGTGAGCCCACACCATACCTGTCACTTGTTATACTGCTTCTATCATTTAGGTTTATAAAGTTTTCCGTTAGACTATACAAAAAGATGTCTTCGTCTAAATAACCACAAAAGAGTTGAAGTAAACTTTATGTTTCTACATTACCAGAATTCTAGAAGTAATATTAATTCAAAAGGATAAATGTTTTAATAATAAAATAATAATATTCAAAGACTACATGGACAATTATCAAAGAATGTTAAAATTGAAGGAACTGTGTCATGGGGAAATTTTTACTATTTCTAAAGAAACTGTGTAGGAGTCAAAGACATGCTATTTTTCCAGCAAAAGAAATCACATAAACACTGAAATATTTCTGTGAGAGTCAATGAGTCTGTGCATGTAATTCATTTCAGGGCAGCACAGGGTTTGCTATACTGATAAGAAGATAAAAATTACTATCTTGCCTCTGGCAGGAACTTATTCCAGATGCTCAAGGGAATGATGAGTTCACTTTTTCCTATTCCCATATGAAACTTCTACTCAACTGTAGTAATCAGTAGAGAGACTAAAGCCAGAGATTATAATCCATACACCGATTTGTTAAATATAAATTTTTAAGTGCCGTTTTAAAGTGATGCTTTTTTACAAAAAGAAAACCTTTTCTAATGTAAGAGAATTTAGAAGATTTCTAAAGCTTTATTTCTGTTCTTGCCTTTCTAATTCAGAAAAGCATTTTTTTAATCCCTAAGGAACTCTTATACACACAATCAAATAAACTGAACCTTTCAAAAACAAGATTGCTTTCTCTTACATTATGGGATACTTTTAACTTTGCACTTGAATGATTTTAGTGTTTTTGTCCTACTTTTAAGAGATTTTTCTAAAGGAAAACAAAATATAAAAGATTACTTCATGGGGTGCCTGGGTGACTTAGTTGAGTGTTTGACTGGCTCAGGTCATGATCTCACAGTTTGTGAGTTTAAGCCTTGCATCAGGCTCTGTGCTGTCAGCGGGAACCCACTTCAGATCTCCTGGCCACACCTACTCTCTTGGTCCCTCCCCAGCTCAAAGCCTCTGTTTCAAAAGTAAAAGAAATATATTACTTCAGGTCAGATTAATTAGAAACTAGAAAGCAGTATAAATTTAGACTAGTTTGCATTAACTATAAGCAAATTAACTACAGTGGATGAGGCCCACCCATGTTATAATCACATTATAACTGTAAAGCATTTATCAATATCATTAGTGGCATACAGTTCTAAATTATAACAATTTACAGTTGATAAATTGGCAATAAACTATCACTACAAAATGTAATCTAACAGAGATAAATCTAATGGCACATAAATTTAACTAAAATGTTATATTTAATATTTATATCTCTGTGCCAGAAAATAACCTTATAAGATACAACTATTATATTGATTATTATTTTTTTAAATGTTTTATTTATTTCTAGGAGAGAGAGAGAGACAGCGTGAGCAGGGGAGGGTCAGAGAGAGAGGGAGTCACAGATTGAAACAGGCTCCAGGCTCTGAGCTGGCAGTCAGCACAGAGCCCGACGCGGGGCCCGAACCTACGAACCGCGAGATCATGACCTAAGCGAAAGTCGGACGCTTAACCGACTAAACCACCCAGGCGCCCCGATTATATTGATTATTTAATAAGATTAAATCTAATATTCATTAACTACAATCACTATTTTTAATCATTTTTGTGATCTTCACTATGACATGAAAATAAGGAAAATAAACACGAGCTTTTGACATATTAGATAACAGAAAATTTTAAATGCAATGAAACTTATTGAAATGTTTTTCTCAAAGGATTTAGTAAAAAAACAAACTGCATTTTATATAGAGTAGAAGACATTTTATAGAACAGCAAAATGACCTGATGCAAACAAGATAAATGAACAAATTTCACACTGTCATATTAATAGCTATGATAATTATACCTAGAAGACATACATGTGTCTACAGAAGACATACTTTAGATTAAAAGTTACAAATAGATCAAAAGTAAAAGGATAGACAAAGATCTGTAAGTTTGTGTTACACCACTTCACTTTTATGAAAGACATATTCTAGAAAGTGTTTTTGCTAACTGAAACAGCAGTTTAACCTCCTTTAGGGGAAGGGAATTTATAGAAGGTACCAAGGAGTGGTGACATTTCTGCTAAGTATATGGTTTACATTTTTAAAATCTTTAAAAATTTGAAATGCACATATAGCAACAATTAACTACAATAGCACAATACCACAATGCATGTTGCTCTTGCGTTGCATATTTCTGCACTAAGAAAGTTCAAAAATGAACAACTGTCAAAACAATTTTCAGTACAATGACAGCCAAATAAATACACAAACTCCAAAAATAGTTATTTGTATTATGTAAGCAACTACATGAGAGTCAACACATGGTGGATTTTGGATTGAAGTTGTCCAAACATAAAAAACTTTAAAGGGATGCCTGGATGGCTCAGTGGGTTAACTGTCTGATTCTAGATCTTGACTCAGGTCATGATCTCACAGCTTGTGAGACTGAGCCTTGTGTCAGGCTCTGAACTGGACTCACAGTGTAGAGCCTACTTAGAAATCTCTCTCCCTCACTGCCCCTCCCCCTCTCGTAGGGAATAGGAAACTGTCGATGTCACAAGGCTATATATGGCACAAGAAAGTGAGAAGAAGTGTTCATAATAAGGGCAGGCATAAAATTTGTCTTGCTCTAAATTTCTGACATAAAGAGAAATGGTGTACGTCTGAATTAACTTAGTTATATGATGCAAATAATGATAAATAAGACTTGCTGAATGACCAAGAGTTAGCCTTCATCAACTAAGAAATATTTGTTAGAGGTATAACTGGATATGGCTCAGTTGGTTAAGCATTGGACTCTTGATTTTTGGCTCAGGTCATGATCTCATGGTTCTTGAGTTCAAGTCCTACATCAGGCTCTGTGCCTGCTTGGAATTCTCTCTCTCTTTCTCTCTCTCTTTCTCCCTTTCCACCTCTCTCTGTCTCTCTCTCAAAATAAATAAACTTTAAAAAAATTTAAACATTTAAAATATTTGTTAGGGAAGAAGTTGTATTTTCTTTAAAAGCATTTAAAAGGCACTATCCAGTGTTCTACATATTGTACTATTACCAGTACATTTTGCAAATTGACAATAATTAAGGATTGATTAAACAAACTACTTCTGTATATCAGCCATTTTTCCAAAATCATGTATTTATTTAAACTGATAATACACAGCATGTTATAAAAATTATTAAAACAGAAAGCACATTGAGTAGAAAATAATTCTTCTGCAAATAGCAATTCCTCAGTTTTCATACAGTGGTTGCCAGTTTTCATATATTCATATTGGATTTCCATTTCTATTCATGTTTGTTTCTTGACTCTATTATGATCCCCTGATCTGTCAATCTGTATGCTCAGAAGATATATATCCATTAAAACTACATGTCCTAAATGTTCCTGAACAGTCCAAACTTCTATTCACTTTATCAAAGCATACAGTACCACCTCTTCATTTTCACGAAACATCTACTGCTTACTGATTTTGAATAGTAACATTAAGAGTTCCCAAACTATGGGGGGGGGCGGTGCCTGGGTGGCTCAGTTGGTTAAGCTTCTCACTCTTGGTTTCTACTCAGGTTATGATCTCATGGTTTGTGAGTTCAAGTCCCACATTGGGCTCCACACTGTCAGTATGGAACCTGCTGTGATTCTCTCTCCACTCTCTCTCTGCCCCACCCCCACTCATTCTCTCTCTCTCAATAAACCAACAAACTGAAAAAAAAAAAAAAAAAGATTTCCCAAACTAGAAATCAAAGTATATGATCTGAAATCTGGTTTAGAAAATATTTTAAGAATGAAAAGTCATTAGGTGTAGAAATGAATACTATCACATTACCCAAACTGTCAAACAGTATATGGGAATATAGAGAAACAAGTGAGTTTTTCTCATATAAAAATATAAACTATGCAAAGTGTAGATACATGATGAAACACTGAAAACACTTCCTTAGAAGACTTTTAACCAGTATTCTATACCTTTTCCTTTCCTTCACATTCACCCAAAAAACCCCACTACTTTTCTGGTCAACAGAGTTGAATCCTAAAATGATGCTAAATGAATATAAATTAGTAGGTATTTTCAAAATCAAACTAAAGAATTTATGGTAGTAGAATACATTAATATCAGCTCAAATATTTAATTTGTAGGAGAAAAATGGCCCTTCCAAATGGAAAAGATTTTCAACAATGAGTTTTAAAACAACAATGAAATAAAAAGCAGAACAGGGAAGACTACTATTGGCCTCTGGCTTCTGTCAATATAGAAGTATTATAAAGGGAAGAGTAAGCCAGTATTGATATAAGAAAGAAACCTCCACTTTAATAAATCTTTTTTTGTTTTTTGAGGAAAAGGAGAAGTCTGCAAAATCTGTGAAAGTGATTCATCTTCAGGTGAATAGAATGAACAGTAATTGATCTTGTACCTAGGGAGTGATTCTTCTTCCATGAGTTACAAATATATCGCTGTTAAATATCACTAGAATGGATTGGGTAGCCTCATGTTTTGAATAATTTATTTGTACATTTAAGATTCAGAACGTACTCTCAAGTTTTACACCAAATGCCACGGTTTCGGTTGGGTGATTAACTTGATCATTATTTAGTTATTTTGTACAGCTGTAAAATGAATCCAGCCTTATATAAGGGTGTATGAGTGACATTAAAAGTAGATTTGAAGGAAAGAGGAGTGTCAATGGTAAGACCTCCACCAGAAAGTGATGTTTGCTCTTGAGACATATTAAATGGGTACAAATAGGTCAAATGAATGAAAATAATTGTATAAGCAGAAAAGATTTTATGTTGATGCCAATGAGAGCCTGACTACCAAAAGTTTCAATTCATCTAAGTGCAGAACTCTGAAGAAATTGTGAGGTCCTCTAGATTAGTCTATAAAGTAGATCATTTTGAAAACAAAGTTATTTTAGTTACATTTTTATATCCTGGAATTCTGTGAAATCAAGAAATATACAGAGGAAAAGCAGTTTACAAACTTTATTTTCATGCAATTAGTTTTGTAGTCTTTCAAGTCCTTGCTGTGTGTGTGTGTGTGTGTGTGTGTGTGTGTGTAATGCACCTCATGGGGTTATTCTCTCATGGAGAGAGAGAATTAGCTTAGGAGCACGTAGGTGGCTCAGTTGGTTAAGCATGTGACATCTGCGCAGATCATGACCTCAAGGTTTGTGAGTTAGAGTCCTGTGTTGAGTTCTGTGCTAATAGCTCAGAGCTTAGAGCCTGCTTCAGATTCTGTGTCTCCCTCTGTCCCTCCCACACTTGCAATCTCTCTCTCTCTCTCTTAAAAATAAACAAACATTTAAAAAAATTAAAAAAAGAATTAGCTTAGATGTAAGATGCAAAGGATGTGAATAAATCAGACTTACTCAATGACCAATATAATAATTTCAGATTCATAAGAATCTGCAAAAATAGTACAGAATGCTCCCATGTCACCTTCTCCCAAGTTGCCCTAATAACAATATATGACCAGAGCCCATTTTCAAATCCAGGAATCTGACATTGGTACAATACTCAATTACTAAACCCATTCAGATTTCACTAAATTTTATAAGTACTCTTGCTTATGTGTGCTACAGGCCATGAAATCCTATCAGCCATAAAGATTTGTGAAATCACTATCACAATCAAGATACAGAACTGTTCCAACACCAAGAAGATCCCTCATACAACTTTATATTCACACTAACCTCCTTTCCCCTTCATCCTTAGTCTCTGGCAATTATTGTTCGTTTTTCCGAAATTATATATATTTAAAAAATTTTAAGAACATTATATAATTGAAATCATATAGAATGCGACCTTTTCAGCTTTTTGTTTTTACTTAGTGATGCCCTTAATATCCATGCAAATTATCGCCTGTATCAACATTTTATTCTTTTTAAAGCAAGGTAGTATTTTATCATATAGATATGTCTTTTTTTTTTTTTTTTTAAGCTGAGTAGTATTCTGTTGTATAGATATATTGGTTTGTTTATCCATTTACCTATTGAAGATTATTTGCATTGTTTCTAATTTGGAGCAATTACATATAAAGCTGTATAAATATTGGTGTAGCAAGTTTTTTGTGTGAACATAAGTTTTCATTTCCCTCTGATAAATTATCAAGAATTCTGAGTCATATGGAATGTATGTTTAATTTTATAAGAAGTGCCAAACTGTTTCCCAGAGTGGCTATGTCATTTTACGTTCTCACCAGCAATGAATGAGAGATTCAGTCATTCTATATTCTCACCAGCATGTCTTATTGTCAGCATTTTTAATTTTTAGCTATTCAAATATATATACAAGGATTTCTTATAGTTTTTTAAAAAATTTTTTTAGTGTTTTTATTTATTTCTGAGACAGAGAGAGAGACAGCGTGAGCAGGAGAGGGTCAAAGAGAGAGGGAGATACAGAATCTGAAACAGGCTCCAGGCTCTAGGTTAGTTGTCAGCACAGAGCCTGACGCGGGGCTTGAACCCACAAACCGTGAAATCATGACCTGAGCCAAAGTCGGATGCTCAACCGATTGAGCCACCCAGACGCCCCTCTTATAGTCTTTTAAAATATTTTTTTAGTTTATTTATTTTGAGAGAAAGAGAATGAGAGGTAGAGGGTCAGAGAGGGGGGAGTAGGGGAGAGACAGATTCCCAAGAAGATTCAGTGCTGTCAGCGTGGAGCCCGATGCAGGGCTTGAACTCATAAACTGTGAGATCAAGATCTGAGCTGGGGGTGCCTGGGTGGCTTAGTCGGTTAAGCGTCTGACTTTCGCTTAGGTCATGATCTCGCGGTTCGTGGGTTTGAGCCCACGTTCGGGCTCTGTGCTGACTGCCAGCTGAGAACCTGGAGCCTATTTCGCTGTCTCTCTCTCTCTCCTAGAAATAAATAAAAATATTAAAAAAAAAAAAAAAAAAGATCTGAGCTGAAACCAAGAGATGGATGCTTAATCAACTGAGCCACCCAGGCACCCCTTGAGTTTTAACTTGTACTTTTTGGATGGCTAAAGATATTGAAAACATTTTAAATGCTTATCTGCCATGTTATATATCCTCTTATCATTTAACATTTTAAAATACATGATATGAAGAGGGAATATGCAACAGGATCTCTAAGTGCGCAGTTAGGAAGCTCTTCTAGGTAATAGTATGACAACAGGGATAAGTATACAAAAAGTTAATGAAGCTGTATGAATAAAAAGGGGACATAAGCATAAGTACAGAAAAAATAATTTATTTAGAAAATACCATGACAAGGATGATTTGACTAAAGTTATTTATTATAACAATCCAGGAAAGGCACTTAATAGTCATAAGGGTATGCATCAAATGCTGTCAATGCCTCCTCATAATCTTTGGACCTAACCACTTGCCCTTGCTCCAGATAACAGTTAGTGTCATACTCTCTATGCCTGAGGGCTTTTCTCTTGAACTGGTGAAAGCTGAGCACTAGGCAGGTGAACAATTCTCTGGACTGCACTCCACAGCTATTAACAGGAAATACACTCACACCTTCTGTCAGTTAATTCTGAAAGCAATTTTGACACTGGTTTTTCTCAAAATTTCCTCACAGAATAAAGCTCCAGCAACCTATCATGGTATCTGGCTTAATTACTTTTTATTAGTTGCATTGTCTTCCTGCCACCCCTGCCAGTGTTACCTACATCTCATATAAGCCCTTTGTTCTAAAACCTGTGTCCAAGGTTCTGTTGCTGGAAAAACCTAAAAGTCAAAAAACTCACCACAACAAAATAAGTCTTCTTTAAAAATAAATATCTAAAACAAAAAGGTAGTGACAATAAGATGTATAAGCTTTCCCTTTGCTATTTACTTTTCCTATTAGTTAGTCCTATCATTTCAAAGTCCCCTTCATCTAAGTTCCTATGCATAAAGAAAACATATTTTCTAACACGCACATTACAACAAAATCCAAAAGTGAAAAATTACAGATAACTATATTTTCTTTTTTTAATGTTTTATTTATTTTTGAGAGAGAGCTAGAGACAGCATGAGCAGGGGAGGGTCAGAGAGAGAGGGAGACACAGAATCTGAAACAGGCTCCAGGCTCTGAGCTAGCTGTCATCACAGAGCCTGACGCGAGGCTCGAACCCACAAACCGTGAAATCATGACCTGAGCCGAAGTCGGACGCTTAACCGACTGAGCCACCCAGGCACCCCTGGATAACTATATTTTCAACATTTAAAATGTAATAATTTCAACTTTCAGACTCATTTTAACATGATTATAGAGACCAAACACTAAAACAAAAAACCAAACACATCAAGGGTTACTGTAAAGCTGCAGAAATCAGTACAGCATGTTATTGGAAAAAGGATAAACACACAGATCAATGGAACAGAATACAGAGTACAGAAATACAACCCTATACTTGATTTTTGAGAAAAAGCACAAAGACAATTAAAACAAGTTTTAAAAATTTCAGGAAAGGATATGGACCAGAACAGTTGGATATCTATATGCCAAAGTGGGAGAAAAAGAGGAACCTTCTTCCATATCTCATCTTACACACACAAAGATTAACTTAAAATGGATCAGAGACATAAAATAAGAAGGATAACTATAAAATTTTTATTAGAAAATATAGAAGAAAATCTTTCTGACCCTGGGTTAGGAGTTCTTAACTATCACATAAAAGCATAATTAATAAAAACCAAACTCATAAATTGTTAAGAACTTTTGCTCATTGAATGACAGTGCTTAGAAAATGAAAAGTTAATAACAGATGGGAGAAAGTATTTGCAAATCACATAGCTAATGAAAGACTTGTATTCAGAATACATAAAGAACTCTCAAAATTCAGTAATAATGAAAATAACACAATGTTAACACTAAAACATATATACAAATGTTTATAGGAGTTTTATTCACAATCACCAAAACTGAAAACATTTCAGATATTCCTCTACTGATGAATATACAACCTGTAGCACATCTATATGATAGAATATTAGTTAGCTGTAAAAGAAACAAACTACTGATACACAACAAATGGATGCATGTCAGATGCACTTATGCCAACTAAAGGAAATCAGATTCTAAAGCTATATATTGTATGACTCCATTTATATATGTTAGGAACTCAGGTGAGCTGGAGAGAGCTGAGCTGCCATATTCTGCAGTAGTCAATCTAGACAAGACAAAATGTATCACTTACTGTGATACAACAAAAGGCTAAACCAGAAGAAGTACCAGCTCTCCACTCTCCCATTTTCTCTCAAGGACTAGCACAGATGTGGGGGTTGTCTCTTTGTCCAGGGAGACCTCAATAAAAGGCTCTTGCAGTTTTATGACCCTGGGTAGCAGGGAAGATAGAGAGGGAAGAGCTAGGAGAGGAAGTTCTGTACAGAATCAGCAGAGAAAATGTCTTCAAAGTCCTCCTCACTTCTCCAATAAGAAGGTGTTGACAGAGGCAATCCTCACTGAAAAGTCCCAGATAAAAAGGCCCCCAAATGAAGATGCATGGGCTTGGAATGCAGATATATGCAAGAACATAGCTGGCTAGGGAGGATGAGTCCTTGACTGAAACTGCCTTCAGAAACTGCAGAGCACTGGCTTTCCCATTAAAACCAGCTAGGTAAAATCTTTGTAAATGCCTATAATTGGGCCTGAAAAATCACACAGAGGTTTTCGGCCAGGAGCTGGATTCCTCAATATGAAACACTGAAAAACAGCAGAACCATAAGGACACAAACATATGAGAAATGAGATTTGATTTAACCCTGTTTAAAAGCTAACAAAAAAAGTCTGTTACTAAATTCACAGATGAGGGTAGAAGACAAGAGACTTTTGGGTCAAACACAGAAGACATTACATGGCAAAGCATAAGGACATAAGCATATTTGCAACAATTATCCTCCCCCTAAGTCCTATGGGGTAAGACAATATGGTTCAGATAGATGTTATGTGTGTAGTAGGTCTGCATTGGCAAGTGAGGAACATCAAGCTTGGGGAATCCACCAATTTATAGCAAACAGTAATGAAGTCTGTTACTTCATATCTTAAGTCCACCAGCTGTATCAACAATGGTCAGAAATCTTCCAGGAAAAAGAGTAGTTAGAGCCTTAGTCTTGGGACACCAACCAAGGAGCACTATTTCTACCAACAAAAATAGAGTGGGATTGCTAGGAGCTGAGGTGGGGGAAAGGTTGACTACAAAGGGGAATGAAGAAATTCTGTGGTTTTGGAACTATTCTGTATCTTATTTCTGGTAGTGGTTACATGACAGTGCATGTATCATAATGTTATGGAACTGTGCATTAAAAAGGTCACAATTTAACCGTATGTAAATTATACCTAAGTTTTTATATGGAAAAAGTATTTAAAAAAGTAAATATAAAAAAATTTTAAAAATGAAAATACTTAGTAACTTGACATCCCTAAATAGCCCTTTCTGTATGTCTACTTTTAATTGCCAACTGCTTAATGTTTCCAACATTCACCTAAAGTTAATAACACTTTTAGATATACTTAAAACCGCCTATTCAAACTTACTGAATCAAGACGCAATTTCTAAATCTCTTGTTTTTACAATTCTTGAGAAAGAAATAGCTTAAGTTTGCAAAACAAAATAAAGTAGTAATATAGTTTACTGTTGCCTTTCAACTTTTTAAATTAAGATATCCAAAATACAGTAACATTTGGCAAGCTTCCCTTCATCCTTCCTACCACCAATATTAACTGACAAACAGAATAAATTTGAAAATCATTAAATTGCCATTGTTCATGTTTCTCCTATTGACCAATGATCTGAACATTCATTTTAGTTAAGAAGGTTTTTAATAGAATGTAACATCTGTTTTATGTTACATGAGAGACAGCAAAATTCTTCCTCTCTGACTGGATTATTAATGTTCATGCTTTCTATGGAGTTATTCTCTTCATTCAGCAGCCCCACACTAGCTCTCTAAAGTGCAACATACCCCCCGATGTAATACATTTTCCTGCTAACTGCACAATACCGTGGATATCATAACTTTAATGTGACATGCTGGTATTTCTTTTTTTAACCACAAATGCGTTTCTTATTCTCAATCACAAATTTAAATTTCCTGTATATTCCCAGCCCACCAGGCATTTTTGTTTTAAAACAGCTGAATAAAAATAGATGATTTCTATTTTCTGATTTGTCATCTCATTTTTTATAGACCTCTCCAACTCTTAGAATGTAAAAGTGAAAAGATATTTGTTTTTATGCTTTTACTATTAAATCATCGTAAGTTTCAGAAAAATTTTAAACTAGTCCATGATACACGTAAAATTATTTAAAATAATGTGTTCACATTAAATTCATAAAATACCTTTCATAGAGGCATTGTTCCAGTGTTCAACCCTAAAATTATTTTAACTTGAATGTTTCTGTTTTCATTTTTTAAAGTTCTCAAAATTTGGTATATATTCCTCATTTTATTTCTGAGATTTACACCAAGATTTATTGGAGTCCATCTTACATTTAATTGGTTAAAGTGAAGGAAAAATGATAGACCAAATGGAGTTATTATTGTATTTACAGTACCATTAGCTTTCCTTGTTTTGCAATATTTTGTTCACTATGAATAGATTCTGACAAAATTGAGGCAAACCACATCACTACTGATGATTCTCAATTAGTTCTTCAGTTCATTTCCCTTGCCTAACTCTAAGAAAACTACATATGGTTTAAACCACTGGTATTTTTTACTTTCTGCCAATACACAAATCATGCTTTTTTTGTGTGTTGAAAACATTCCCATGAATAATTATAATAGTCTCCAAAGAGACCAGATGGTAATAAACTCTAGAGCAGATCTAGAAGCTAACCATAAATTTACCTTTTCATAGTCTCCCCACCATAATACAGTTCTTTGTGCTATGTCATTAAAAAAATACTGGTGATAGAAACAAGAGGAGTATACTTTGTACTTAAATAAAAAGATATATAATCATGTTAGGGTCTTTCATAACTATATTTCCCTCATCTTAAATTGATATCATCAACAATTTTTAAGAGAGCATCAGCTTGATAGAGTAATGATATTACTAAACACATTATTATGATATTTACATTAGCAAAATTACTATTAAAGTAAAAATCAAGAAATATGATCCAGTTAACAGCAATAAACGATTTGAAGTTAAAGAAACAGAAATACACACATAAGCTAATGTTAATATAGAATTGTCATATTTTTTTATTCTTCTGGGAAACATAATTAAATTACTCTGGCCATGCTATTTCAATTGAAGTAAAATGTTTTATATAATCAGTTATCACTCCAGTTATTTAAGAATACAATGTTTGTGAGACATAAAAACCAATAGTGGTTTGCAAAACTAGAAGTATGATTCAAAACTTTTAAAACACACTGTGGTACATAGAACTAAATTTTAGGCACTTCCATACATCTGTAAAAAATAAAAGTTAGCCATAGAGCCAAAAGTTAGTTTGTACTTGTTGATTTAAGCTACACTACTAATGTACAATATAAGCTGTATTTACCATATTCACTGTAATATATAATCTGTAATGTTTCTGGTATTAAATTATTCTTATAGCTCAAAACAATAAATAAAATTACATAGAGAAAACAAAAAGTAATAAAACAAAAGGCAAGAACAATAAAGTTTAAACAGGAAATATAAGTGGGAAGGAGTGGGCAGAGATTGCAGACAAATAACAAGGATAAAAATAATAATAGCTGTGCAAAAGGTATTTTATCTTCTGTTTGCTATTGTGAATGAGGTTTACAGTTTGTATATAAAATCTATTAATTTCAGTGCCTCAATACTTTAATTTTAAATCCAACTAATTCATTGATTATCTGTTTATAACTTTTTATTTCAACATTTCTTCTTTTTTTAAATGTTTTATTTATTTCTGAGAGAGAGAGGGAGAGAGACAGCATGAGCAGGGGAGGGTCGGAGAGAGGGAGATAAAGAATCTGAAGCAGGCTCCAGGCTCTGAGCTAGCTGTCAGCACAGAGCCTGACCCAGGGCTCAAACCCACAAACTGTGAGATCATGACCTGAGCTGAAGTCGGACACTTAACCACCTGAGCCACCCAGATGCCCCTATAACCTTTCATTTCATTCCACTGGGGTTTTCCAGCGTAGAATCAACAAAGATAGTATTAATTTATTTCCCCACTTTATCTGTAAAATATAATGCTGGCATTGGAATTGAAAGAGATAAATTCTATCATGTTAAAGAATCCTAGATCTATTATCATCAGTAGATGCTATTTTAGCATCTCAAGGTTCCATTTCTCTTATGTTTATTGATATATGACCAAAATAATAGGTTTTATATTACTGAACCATCCTTGGATTCTCAGAATTGGTAACACCTCCCAAATGGGTCACTATTATTAATGTAGTACTAGATTCTATTTCTAAATATTTTGAGATTTTTACAATAGTTACAAATAGAATTGATCGATACTTTTAATTTTATGCTCACTTATTTCTTTTTCTTTCTGCTATTCATTTATTTAATAATTCAAATTATGTAGAACCTTCTCAGAATTATCTGTCCCACATAGGTTTGGTGTATTTTCCCAATGAAATTAACTAGGACTCTAACTCTTGTGGAGAGAAAGTTCTTTTATAACCTGCTCTATTTTTTGTATGGGTAAATTCCATTCAGATTTTTCATCTCTTTTTAGAGTGAGTTTTGTCATTCCATCCAAGTACTTCACATCATCCATAGAAATGTAAATGTAAACTTTCAATGAGATACTATTTTTCATATCATTAAGAATATTCTGAATAATATTCTGAATTTGTAAGGATGTATTAAATGTTTTTTTTCCATTTAGTTCTAATAGAAATAATAATTGGTAAAATTTTTACATAGATAAAGTTAGCAACTTCTAAAAAATGTTCCAGACCTATGCTGTCTGAGGCAGCAACTCTCTTTCTAAGAATTGATGATAAAGCTATACTTACACAAATGGAAAATGACATGTATATTAAAGTACTCACTGAAGCATCTTTGCAAGCCTTCTAAATATCCAAACATATGGGATTCATTAAACAAATTATAATGCTGTCACAGAATGGGCCATGATAGCCATTAAAAAGGATTAGCCAGATCTATTTTGTACTGATCTGGAACAATCTCTAATATATAGAAAAAAAGTACAAGATGTAAAACTATGTATAGCATAATATATGCATAAAACACATTAATAGAGACACATAGATGTAAAGGAACAGAATATTGTTGGAAGCATGTACAAAAAGCTTCTTATAGGAATCAGATATTATAAAATGAACTGGGCAAAAGGAAAAAAAAACTCTACTTTTCACTATATACTAATTTAATATTTTGGATTTTGTGCCTACTATCAGTTGCTGCCAAACATAGTGGAAATATATAATCTTACATAGCTTTCATGGCTCAGGATTTTGAGAGTGGTTTAGCAGAGCAGTGCTGGCTCAGTGTATCTCATTAGGCTGCAGTGAATAAATTGGCCAGAATTACAATCATCTGAAGATTTGATTAGGGTTGGCTCTTTCAGAGGACTAGCATTTGGTGCTGGTTGGAGGTGGGAAAGCTTTAGCTCCTCCCTACATGGGCCTTTCCATAGGCTGATTGTTGTGTCTCCATAACATGGTGGTTGACTTTACGGGCATTCCAAAAGAAAAGAAAATAAACCAAAAGTAACAATGCCCTTCAGGATCTAACCTTTCTGAAATAGCACACCATCATAGCTACACTTTCTATCTGTTAGAAGCAAGTCACTAAATCTGGCCCATATTCAAGAGCAGGGAAATTAGGCTCTACCTTCTAAATGAAGGAATGTTGAAGAATGTGTGAACATACTTTTAAATAACCAAAACATATATATCACATTTTGGAAAATACAAGTTCAATAATTTTATGAAATTAAATCAAAACATTCACTTAATTTTCTTGAAGACAAGCTTTTATCACTAATTAAAATGATGATGGAGAGGACTGAGAATTTTAACTTTTAAGAAATGATAACACACATTTCAATCCAAGATGAACATATGTTGACATCTAAAATTCAACCCATAATATGTGCTTCTGAGAAGTCACAGTAGGCAGAGCAGCAATTTAATAAATATATAACTAAAAATAACTTTAGAAGTCCCTGGAAATATGAATACAGGACTATTTTGAAACTGACTTTGTCCAGTGCAATTTATCAATATATACCACCTACTTCATATAAATATTTTATGAAAATACTGAGGAATTAAATTGCATAATCTTTGATAATGATAACACTATAATCTAATTACATCAACATATATCATGACAAAGTTTTTATGTGCTAGTACTTTACATACTAGTACCTACTATTCATACACTTATTTTATATTTTACCCACACTGCCACAAAGGTACAGTGTATGTGTTATAATGCACAAATGAGCAAAGTGAAGTACAGGAAGGCTATGTAAACTTGCCCAAGGTCACATGTAGCAAGTAAGATGTCTGTCACATATTTTAATTATATGCTTCCTAGAACTAAGCACCAGAGTCAAGAAATATATTGTACTTAGTTCATTTTCTTTTATTTGGAATACTATTTTTACATTATTTTCCCTAAGGTTGAGTTCTGATGGCTCTGTAAAACATGCCAGAAGTTAAATTTACTTAAAAAAAAAAAAAAGCAACGTTTTCTCTGCCAAACAAATATAAAATTGTAGAACTACACAAACACACACTGACTCAGATACAACTGGAAGAAAATAAAAGTGATTATTGTCATTTTTTCCCTTCCTTTATTTTTCAATGTCCTAACATGTTTTAAGTTTAACAATTAAAACCAGTTAAAAATTTAAAGAATCCTACATATATGACGGTGTAAGGATAAAATGTAAACCTGCCACAATTTTTTTTTTGCCACAACTTCTGAGATGCCAGGTTTAATCTCCTATAAAGGAGCCCAACAGCTTCCTACTACCCAACTTCTCTAAAGTATATAAGTCCCATCAAATCAGCTTTGTACATGTCCCAAGTTCTACACATTACACATAGCCAAGATGGTTACAAAATTAAGACTCATCTCTTCAGTACTTAAAGGAGATGGTGAAGAATGACAGTTACTGCTTTAAAAAAACTGCAACACTAACTACACTATTAGTGACTATGATCTTTCACATTTAGTAACATTTTCCTCAGGGTAGGATTAAATCTATAAGTTTTGGGAAGGGAAAATGACCCATTTTAAATAATTTAAAGAAGTGCTCTACATATTTATAGTTAACATTTTTCATCATTTAAGGGACATGACACATTTATATAAATGCTTCACAGAGATATTACTTTTCAGTTCCCTAGTATTTAAAAAAAACTCACACATTTCAAATATTAGTTTCGTATATTAGTTATGTTAATCTACCTAGAGAATATTTCATTTGATTTTTAATATAGGATAGGTGACAACTATTACACAAAACACAAATCCCCCAGTGGTCAATAAATATGAATAATTACTATTTTTAACAAAACTGAAAAGTAATCTGATCTATTTAATAAAACCTTTATTGTAATTCTTTATATCTGCATAAATGGTATGCTACAATCATGACTGAATTGGACTGCTTTTATAAAATCATATCTAAGTTTCTCTTATTTTATCAGACGTCTAATTTCTAAAATTCTCAATTATTTCAGTTTCTATTGCATGTTGTTAAATCACTTCTAAATACAGAAATAGTAAATGCAAAGTTTTTTTTTTAACTTGGCTACACACCATCTACAACCCATCTTCTACTCCTACCAAGAAAAGAGTTTCTCAGTGGTCAGCTAACATCCACCCATCCAACCAATTTTCTTTTTTTCTCTTATTTCAAATCTGCTGCATAGCTGCTAATTTTCATGTAGAGACTTCTCAAGAAAGAAGAAAATTCTGGTCCATGATGGAATGAAAAACAATTACTATCAGGTAAAATCTATGAAAATGGGCCAAAAATTATATCACTATATACATTCTGTGAATGCTTTTTATGGGAGGGATTCAAAAAGAAGCACAGAATGTGATAGAGTTCCTTAGGCCAATTCTTCACTTTACCTAACCACGTACATACATGTGCACATATTTATCTTTATATTCAAACATACCCAGAGTTTAATTTCAAAACCAGAGATAAGTATCTCAGGCTACCTTACCCCTGCAATTATTTCAAATTATATTAACAGATGATAGGGCTTTCATTTCATAATAATATAAAGATTAAATAGGTACATATTTAAATAAGTTTAAAAATCAATGTGAATACATTCTCTTGAACATGGCAATGATGGATTGAGACTCTTGACTGCTGAAGGAGTAAAATTAGAAAATAGGAAGTCACTCATGATACTCTACATAGAAAACCTGACAGACTCCACCAGAAGCCTACTAGAACTGATCCAAGAATTCAGCCAAGTTGCAGGGTACAAAATCAACGTACAGAAATCGGTTGCATTTTTATACACCAATAATGAAGCAACAGAAAGAGAAATCAAGAAACTGATCCCATTCACAATTGCACAAAAAACCATAAAATACCTCGGAATAAACCTAACCAAGGATACAAGAGATCTGTATGATGAAAACTATAGAAAACTTATGAAGGAAATTGAAGAAGACACAAAGAAATGGAAAAACATTCCATGCTCATGGATAGGAAGAATAAATATAGTTAAGATGTCATTACTACCTAAAGCACTCTACACATTCAATGCAATTCCAATCAAAATTGCACCAGCATACTTCTCAAAACTAGAACAAACTATCCAAAAATTTGTATGGAACCACAAAAGACCCCGAATAGCCAAAGTAATACTGAAAAATAAAACCAAAACGGGAGGTATCACCATCCCAGACTTCAGCCTCTACTACAAAGCTGTCATCCTCAAGACAGTATGGTATTGGCACAAAAACAGACACATAGACCAATGGAACAGAATTGAGAACTCAGAAGTGGACCCAAAAGTATACAGCCAACTGATCTTTGACAAAGCAGGAAAGAATATCCAATGGAAAAAAGACAGCCTTTTTAACAGATGGTGTTGGGAGAACTGGACAGCAACATGCAGAAGAATGAAACTAGATCATTTTCTCACACCATGCACAAAAATCAACTCAAAATGGATAAAGGACCTGAACGTGAGACAGGAAACTATCAACACCCTAGAGGAGAAAGCAGGAAACAACCTCCTTGACCTCCACCGCAGCAACTTCTTACTTGACACATCCCCAAAAGCAAGGGAATCAAGAGCAAAAATAAACTGTTGGGACCTCATCAAGATTAAAAGCTTCTGCACAGCCAAGGAAACAACCCAGAAAATTAATAGGCAACCAACGGAATGGGAAAAGATAGTTGCAAATGACATATCAGATAAAGGGTTAATATCCAGAATCTATAAGGAACTCACCAAACTACACGCCCGAAAAACAAACAACCCAGTGAAGAAATGGGCAGAAGACATGAACAGACACTTCTCCAAAGAGGACATCCAGATGGCCAACAGACACATGAAACGATGCTCAGCATCCCTCCTCATCAGGGAAATACAAATCAAAACCACACTGAGATACCACCTCACGCCAGTCAGAGTGGCTAAAATGAGCAAATCAGAGAACTCTAGATGCTGGCGAGGATGTGGAGAAACGGGCACCCTCCTACACTGTTGGTGGGAATGTAAACTGGTACAGCCCCTCTGGAAAACAGTGTGGAGGTTCCTCAGGAAACTAACAATAGAACTCCCTTATGACCCAGCAATAGCACTGCTAGGAATTTACCCAAGGGATACAGAAATGCTGAGGCATAGGAGCACATGTACCCCAATGTTCATAGCAGCACTCTCCACAATAGCTAAAACATGGAAAGAGCCTAAGTGTCCATCAACAGATGAATGGATCAAGAAGATGTGGTTTATCTATACCATGGAATACTACATGACAATGAGAAACAATGAAATCTGGCCATGTGTAGCAACATGGATGGACCTTGAGGGTGTTATGCTGAGCGAAATAAGTCAGGCAGAGAAGGACAAATATCATATGTCTGCACGTATAGGAGGATTAGGAGGAACTTGACGGAGGAACAAGGGGGAGAAGAAGGGCGGAAATGGTGGGGGAAAGGGAGAGAGGCAAACCATGAGAGACTCTTGAATGCTGACAAAAACTGAGGACTGATGGATGTGGGGGGGAGGGGGGATGGGCATGGAGGAGGGCACTTTGGGGATGAGCACTGAGTGTTATGTAGAAACGAATTTGACAATAAACTATTTGTAAAAAAAAAAAATAAAAAAGAAAATAAAAAAAAAAAAAAAAAGAAAATAGGAAGTCACTGACTCTAAATAGAAGGCAACAATACCTCTGAGATGGAAAAGAAGAGACAAGAGAAGGGAGATGGGGGTTTTGAGTGTTTGGTCACCTCCGTGCAGCTATGCCCAGGTAGTGGATAGGAAGCCAACATTTTATCTCAGTTATCTTTTCACAGTTAAAGATGAGTGCGAGACAAATACTAGAACTTGGAAAGATAATATCACAGACTCTGAATTAGACAATTCATTATTATAGATTACATAATTTGATATTGTACTACAATAACCAGGCTGTATCGATGAAGAATGAAGAGCAATTTCTCAACATTTAAGACAAACCCTAAATATTTTAAAAGATGCACAATTCATTCACTAGTCAACATTTTTATCAATAAGCTATTACATTCAAAAGCCTAATCAATGGGTGTTATGTGGAAACTAATTTGACAATAAACTATTTGTTAAAAAAAAAAAAAACCTAATCAAAAGTATGTTCCCAAAAAAAAACCTCTGCCATAAGAACTTTTTAAAATATATACTTAGAATTCCTTCCTCAGTGGAATCACAAGAAAGTTTTGCAATTTTCCTATACATTTTGTCATGGATACTATCAAGTGAATTCCATGGCTTAAGGATTACCTTAGGTGAGTGTATCCTAGAAATGTTTTTAAATTTCTTCTTTATGTAGCACAGAATGTGTTAAGCAAAAGTCAAATCTTTGGCTTAAACATTAGAAATTAATTTGTCTACTGCTTTAGGAAACAAAATAAATCAGGACATTATTTTCCTAGGTATGGTGAATATCTTATGATAGCACACGTTCAAAAGAACATAAAAGTCTTTTTTCGTTTGTGACCATTTGGAGTTTTTGTATTTAAAATTGGAAAGAGTAAGACATAGTGCAAATTGTTAAGAGGCAGAATTTTTTTTCTACTGAGGTATAATTGACATATAACACTATTATTAGTTTTAACTGTGTAACATAATGATTCAAAATTTGTATATATTGGGAAATGATCATCAAAGTAAGTCTAGTCAATATCTATTAGTATACATAGTTACAAAATTTTTTCTTGTGATTAGAACTTTCAAAATCTACTCTATTAATGATTTCAAATATGCAATACATTATCGTTACCTATGTTACCAAGCTGTTTATTATATCCCCATGACTTATTTTATGAAAGGAAGTCCATACCTTGGATCTCCTTTACCCATTTCCCCTACCCAGCCTCTGGCAACCACCAATCTGTTCTCTGTATCTACAAGCTTGGTTTTGTGTATGTGTGTATTTTAGACTTCACATGTGAGATCATTTTATTTGTCTTTCTCCATCTGACTTACTTCACTTAGCATAATGTCCTGAAGGTCCATCAATGTTGTCACAAAGCAACATTTCATTGCTTTTTTTAATGGCTGAATAATATTCCATTCTGTGTGCATGTGTGTGTGCTTGCCCATACACAACAGTTCTAATTTATCCATTCATCCATCAGTGGACACTTAGGCTGTTTGCACATCTTAGCTATTATAAAATGCTGCAACGAACAGGAAGGTTCTATGTGACTTTTAAAAGGAGTGTTTTCATCTTTTTTGGATAAATATCCAGAAGTGGAATTGCTAGATCACATAGTTAGTTCTGTTTTTGATTTTGGGGGGAATCTCCATATTGCTTTTCATAGGTGGCGCTATTTTACATTTCTATAAACAGAGTACAACAGTTCCCTTTTCTCTACGTCTTCGCCAACACATTATTTCTAGTCTTTTTGACAATAGCCACTCTTAACAAGCGGTAAATAATATGTGAAATGTAGTTTTGATTTGCATTTCCCTGATTATTAGTGGTGTTAAGCACTTTTTCATGTATTTACAGGACATTTATAAGTCTATTTTGGGAAAATGTCTCCTGCAATCATCTGCCCTTTTAAATCAAACTGGTTTTTTGTTTTATTTCTTTTTATTTTTGCTACAGAGTTCTACGGGTTCTTTATGTGTTCTGGATATTAATTCCTTATCAGATATATAATTTGCAAATATTTTTTTCCCATTCAGTAGTTTGCTTCTCATTTTAATAACTACCTTTGGTGTGCAAAAGTTTTTTAGCTGGATACAGTCCCACTTGTTCATTTTTGCTTTTGTTGCTTTTGCTGTCAGGTTAAAAAAATCATTATCAAGACCAAAGTCAAGGGGCTTACTGCCTACATTTCCTTCTAGGAGTTTTGTGGTTACAAATCTTATATTCTAATCTTTAATATATTTTGAGTTGATTTTTGTGTATGGTTGAGATTGGTCATCAAGTTTTATTCTTTCGCATATGCCTGTCAAGTTTTCCCAACACCATTTATTGAAGAGAGTATCCTTTCCCCATTACACACTGGCTTCTTTATTGTAAACTAACTGACCATATATGCATAAATTTTTTCTGGGCTTTTATCCTGTTTCATTTATCTATGTGCTATTTTTTTTTTTTTGAAGTTAGATTATCTTTATTAGTAGATGACACAATCTTAAACATAGAAAATCTTAAAGAATAACAGCAACAGAAAATGATCAAAACCAGTAAATGAGTTCAGTGTAGTTACAGGATATAAGATCAATTTTTTTTTTTTTTTTTACAAATAGTTTATTGTCAAATTAGTTTCTACATAACACTCAGTGCTCATCCCCAAAGTGCCCTCCTTCATGCCCATCCCCCCCTCCCCCCCACATCCATCAGTCCTCAGTTTTTGTCAGCATTCAAGAGTCTCTCATGGTTTGCCTCTCTCCCTTTCCCCCACCATTTCCGCCCTTCTTCTTATGTCAGCACCATATTGTTTTGATTACTGTAGCTTTGTAATATTAGTTTAAAATCAGGGAGTGTGGTGACTCCAACTTCATTTTTTTTTTTCAAGATTGCCTTGGGTACCTGGAGTCTCTGTGATTCCATACAAATTTAAGGATGATTTGTTCTATTTCTGTTAAAAAATGCCATTAAGATTTTTTATAGGGATTGCACAGATCCCTTTTGGTAGTTTGGACACTTTTATAATACTCATTTTTCCAATCTATGATCACAAAATATATTTCATTTGTATCTTCTTCATAAGTTTTTCATTAATGCTTTATAATTTTCAGTATATAGGTCTTTCACCTCCTTGGTTAAATTATTCCTAGGTATTTTATTCTTTAAAAAGAATTTATTTCTTTTTTATACCTGTTTATTTTTGAGAGAGAGAGGGAGGGAGGGAGGAAAGGAGAGGCAGGGGTAGAGAGATGAGGACAGAGGATCCAAAGTAGGCTCTCAGCTGACAACAATGAGCCTGATGTGAGGGTCAAACTCACAAACCATGAGATCATGACCTGAGCCAAACTCATATAACATGACCCTTAGCTGACTGAACTAGCCAGGTGCCTCAGATTTTATTCTTTTTGATGCAATTGTAAATAAAATTATTTTAACCTCTCTTTTTGATTGTTTATTAGTGTATAGAAATGCAATAGATGCAAGATTATTCATGAGAGCGCCACATTTTACTTTTTATATCTGCTAATTAGGCATGAGTCCAATAAATCAGAAATGATGATGTAACACACATTTTTGGGATATCATTGAAAAGACTGCTTTACATAAAGAAAACAAGATTTTCCAATTCTATGATATAATACACCGAAATCAAAGACAATTAAAGCAATGATAGGACAACAACACAGCTAAGCTTTTTGATCATCAAATATGTGTCAGGCACTATTCTAAGTAATCTATGGCAATACCATATTATGAGTTATCATTTCATTTTACTTGTGAAAAAACTATTAGTCAAAGAGTTTAAGATCACTCAGTATGTAAGTAGAAGAGCCAGGACTAGAATCCAGGTCTTTGCTTCCAAAGTCTATACTCTTTATTAGTTTGTTTATACTGCCTGTCAAAATGTATAATGCATGGCATTCAAAGAAAAAAAATTCAATAAATAGATTAAAGGAAATATTCATGTTTATACAAAAAACTATGTTTTGACCTGTCAAAAAATTAAATAAAATTAATACAAGTTAAGGAAAATAAACAGTAAAGGAAAATAAAATTAATACAAGTCACATTATCAAACAGTAAACGAAAATACAGCTTTTTCCATACAGGGTTATGTCTATTAATTCTCAAAAAATGTTCAATGAATGTCTTCTAAGTGACAGAGATTGTTGGAAATACTGAGGGTAAACAACAGAGGAAAAAAACTGACAAAGTGCTTGACATCATGCTTGTATTTTAACAATAGGCTAAAACTGGAAATTATGTAATCAATTCAACAGCTATTCTTTTTTTTTTTTAAATGTTTGAGAGAGAGACAGGGTGTGAGTGGGTGAGGGCTGAGGTGGAGGGGGAGAGGGAGAGAGAGAGGGAGTCGCAAAATCCAAAACAGGCTCCCAGCTCTAAGCTGTCAACATAGAGCCCAACGTGGGGCCCGAACCTGACAACAGCAAGATCATGACCTGAGCTGAAGTCAGAAGCTCAACCAACTGAGCCACCCTTCAATAGCCATTTAAATTGTAAAAACACCAGGATTAGAATAATTCTTCCCTAGCACAGAGCATATATACCTTCAGAAGCCAATATTAAAATTCTCCAAAGAGTTTTGAAATTCTTGATACTGTAATAGCATATGAAAAAGGGATAAAAAAAGAAAGGAAGATAAAATAATCACCTGGGAAGCATGGTAAAAAAGAGATGTCATTTTAAAGTTGTAGGTATAACAACAAGAATAAGAATGGTATCACATTACATGATATTTATAACATATATCAATGTAAGAGGATCTTTTTTTAAAAATTATAAGTCTATTGGGTAATTAAAAAAACATTTGACTCAGTAAAGATACATCATCCTAATGTCATTCAATTAGGTCAAAACACAACATAAAAATGTCTGTTACCCCCAAATTAATTTATAACTTGTACAAAATTCCCACTAAAACACGATTTTTAAAAAATATATAGATAAAATTATTTTAAAGATCATATGAGGAAAGAGTAAAAATAGAAAATAAATTTTGTGGAAAAGATAATGTACGACTACCAGGACTAAATATTTTAGCAATAATATAAAGATTTCTGAATCAGAGAGATATGGGTCTCTAATTTTTCCCTGGGAGGTTGGGGGGGGGGGGGGGCTGGGGCTGAAGATAAAGAGGAGAGGAAGTGACCAAGATAACTGTATTAGAAATGTTTCCAAATTCCTCTCTCAGTGTTAACTTTACCCCAAGCCCTGATAACTAACCAGAGACCGTTAAAGAAATCCCCCTTCCCTTTGTGTTCCTGAAACAGTTTACTACAAGGAATCATTCTTTCTCATATGACTAGTAAAGATTCATATATAACTCCTTTGTTTACCTTATGACAGGCTAGACACAGACTCCCCTTCTTTGCTCAAAAATGACTACTTGGAACTGTTCGTACCCAGTGATTAATCTTAACAAAATATCTGTTACCTTGACTTAACCAAAGGTAGTTTAAAAGCTTCTCTACTTCCCTGAGACATGTGAACTTTGACCCACCCACAGTATTAACCAGCATACACCCTGAAAGCCCCTCCTGAGAACAGGCTGATCTCAAAATAAAACATTCTCTGTACTATCCTATCACTCTACCTCTCCACCTACATTCATTTCATTTCTTCAACAGGTTCTTTCTAGCCATATTTCCTCTTCCTTCTACAAGAAAAACCTTTTCTGTCTGACTTTTTAATTTTTTTTAAATGTTTATTTTTGAGAGAGAGACAGAGTGGGAGCTGGGGAAGGGCAGCGAGAGAGGAAGACTTAGCATCTGAAGCAGGGTCTAAGCTCTGAGTTCTCAGCACAGAGCCCAAAGGGATGCTGAACCCATGGGCCTAGAGATCACGACCTGAGCCGAAATCAGATGCATACCAACTGAGCCACCCAGGCACCCCTTTTCTGCCTAACTTTTAAGACACTTACAGATCTCACTATGATAGCATTTTCCTTATTGCAGTAGTTCCCATTCCCCTATTGCAAAGGTCCCTTTCTCCATTCTTGCAATAACCCCTGTGAATAAACTCTTCCTTTACAGGATTCTGGATTTGCTTTTTATTTAGCAAAAGGCTCTAATTCTGATGTAGCACTAGGAGGGCAGGGGAGAGAGAGAGGGAGACACAAGCTGAAGCAGGCTCCAGACTCCGAGCTGTCAGCACAGAGCCTGATGCAAGGCTTGAACTCACGAACCATATCATAATCTGAGCCGAAGTCAGGAGTTTAACCTACTGAGCACCCAGGTGCTACTTCTAATTCTCACTTAGATAATAAAGTGTAAAAGTAAGCATAATCTAGGATCAACTTGAATAGAGGTGTAAGCGTTCACCATCAGAAGGTCAAATAAATAATACAAAAGTGAATAGAGACTCATTCATTTGCCTATTTTATGGTAAGTATTGACTGCGTTATATTAATCCAGAAATGAATAAGTGGAGGGAAAAAAAACCATGATCAATGATTTGTATGCTGGTGAAGGGGAAGATGATTAATGACACAATACCACAAACAAATGTACAGACTTAGCTGGGTTAAGCTATACAAAGAGATATAAGAACTTTTTACATGGGGAAATGAAAAGTCAGAAAAAGCATTTATTTCTGGAAATGACAGGTAAATTGAGAAGGGATGAGGAAAAAAGGTATGGTAAAAAGCATTTTAGGCTGAGGAAAGTACACAAATATCTAACTCTAAGACGAAATAGAACAGGTTCACAGAACTTGATAAAAAGTGATGTTTGCAGTGATTCTTGATTCACTGTCATCCAGAAGCATCAAGGCACTCTTTATGACACCTTGACCATGGGAGAAAAAGATGCTGATTGGAATAAAAACCTGGTTGTGATAACACACTATGAGCTTTCTATGATGTTTACTTAGCTTAAATATAAACATGAAACCCTAAGAAAATGTGAGGAAAATTACTGAATACATACTGTGGAATTAGGAGTGTGGTATGGAAAATAAACATTTATGAAACTGACTTAGGTACAATAATTAGAGATTATTATCTCATTCTTTAAAAAACTGTTCTTTTACAAAGGGATTTACTATTAATATCCTTAAATAAAAACTTAGAGTGTTTATAATTAACTAACATAAAATGAATTTTTTTAAACTTTTGTATTTATTTTTGAGAGACAGAGACAGAGACAGAGCATGAATGGGGGAGAAGCAGAAAGAGGGAAACACAGAATCCGAAGTAGGTTCCAGGCTCTGAGCTGTCAGCACAGAGCCCTACGTGGGGCTCGAACCCATAAATCGTGAAATCCTGACCTGAGCTGAAGTCGGATGCCCAATGGACTGAGCCACCCAGGTGCCCCAAAATTAATTTAAACTACATCTTTATTTAAGTACCATGCTCAGATACCAAGAGACTTATTTCTTTTCTTTTGCATTCAATTAACTATGGATTAACAATCCTTACATTGATGCTAATCAACCAACAAATCTTCCAACAACTGTAGACAAAGAATTTCCAAGTCACTAACCAAAACAATTTAGCTAACCAAGTAAAATATTCAGGAGTTTTGAACAAGATTATATTTTATTCACTTCTTAATCCTCATAAGAACCAATCCAATAACTAGTTTTAGGCCCCATTGCTTTATTTTCTATTTTTGAAACAATTTGTTGTGAGATAAATAGGTGTGAAGGAAGGAATATCTGGTGCATTTTATTGCTTTAAATACATTCTCATCAAATTGCTGGAATTACAGCTTAAGTTTAATTCAATTAATGGAAAATGCTCACCATACACATTTTTCAGAATGTAATAATAACTACAATTTACTGAGCTCTCTTTATGTAGAAGTACTGAGGTAGGTATATTGTTCATATTATATAATTCAATTCTAACAGCACACTATATAGAGTTAAGTACCACCAAAGAAAAAAATTGTGAAAGATCTTGAAATGGATCAAAAATATTGCAGATATTAGTAGAAGGCTATGCATTTTTTTAAAGAGCACAGCCATCTAGATTATCTGATTCTATGAGGTTTATACATTTTATCACCTTTGAACTATTTTAGAAGTATATAAATTATACATTACTTACAGTAATAATTCTTGACTCTAAATCAGTAAATAAAATCTGACCCTACAGGGAGAATTGAAATCTGCCACCCCAACAAAAAGTCAGTTTTGTAATACTTGTAGATTGATTTCGAAGACCACACATGCCTTTGGACTTTGAGTTTTCTTTTAAATCAATTGTACTTATCTGTTCACTCATGTATTATAAGTTAAAATTGCTGACGTGTTCATTTTCCATGAGTCATGAATTTACCCTTTTAAAATTTTTAGACTGTAAAATTACTATGATTATCCCTATTTAAAAAAAAAAGGAAACTAAAACTTGGAAGAAGTTACCTGACTTGCCCAAGTTTCTGCTTGCCAGCTTTGCTTAACTCTATAGCACATCCTCTACACCCCTAATCACTATGCCTTGCTAAAATCTAGACTGTTTAGTTTTTTACTTCATTATCTCAAGTATCTCGCCATCAAAAGTACCACAGAACACAGAAATACTCTAGAAAAGCTGTTCTTTAAAAAAGATGGCCGGTGACATTTCCACTAGATAATTTAATTGGCAAAGACCATCCAGATTATCCAACCAACTAAACAAATGAGACTTTTTTCTCCCCAGAGAGCTCTGACTTTATTTTTCATTCTAATAAATGAATATATTATCCATAGACATTTTTTTAATAGTTTCTGAATTCTAATTCCAAAATAAAATGAAAAGGAATGAAACCAAGACAAGAGTTTTATCCCCTGGATGAAATTAGATATTGTCATTTGTAGTATTTTTACTGAAGCTCTCTTTGTTTTGCTCTTAGGCAGCAGCAGAAACACAATCCCAAACTGTACACATGTTTAACATCATACCATAGAACAATGCACCACATTAAAGGTTATAAGGTATACAGTGGTAAAAGATTCTCTTAATAGAAGGTATAATTAAGGGACAAAAAATTTTGAAAGAAAAAAAGAAGGAAGAAAGGAAGAATAAAGGGAAGGACTCAGTGAGTAAGGAAAAGAGGGAAAGAAGGATAAGATATACACATTTTTGCTTCACATTAAAAAACCTGACATCTTTGCTGGTAGTGAACATCCCCCCCCCCCCCAAGAGAACATGCCCCTCACAAGGACCTCCTGCACCCATCCGTGGAAGAAAGGAGGAAGCCTAAGAAGCAGCAACTGCTGCAGAGCCCCAACTCCTACTTCATGGACATTAAGTGCCCAGGATGCTACAAAACCACCACCATCTTTAGCCAGGCACAAATAGTTTTGTGTGCTGTCTGCTCCACTGTCCTCTGCCAGCCTACAGGAGGAAAAGCAAGGCTTACAGAAGGACGCTCCTTCAGACGGAAGCAGCACTAAAAGCACCCTGAATCAAGATAAGTGGGAAACTATCCCAATAAACAGACTTTTGCTAAATAAAAGGAATTTTAAAAAATTAAAAATAGATAAATAACCTCACATAACTTAGAAAAATGTCACAAACCCATTAAAAATATCATTTCGAAAAACAAAACACTGCTTTCTTCACCTTATTTTAGCTACTAAAGTCTCTCACAATCTAATCCAACAACGAAAGGTGTTAATTCACATTTAAATTTTTTTCAACTGCAAGGAGAAATCACGCTTTGAATAGTCAACTTTACTCTGGAAGACCTAAATTACTTAAAATTATTCATTAATCTTAAAATTGGCTCCAACAAAAACCTCCTTTTTAATGACATAAGGTTTGACAAGCCTCTGTGTTGCATCACCATCTGCCACATCCTGCTCTGATATTTATAAATACAGTTGTGCTATTGACGGTTCTACAACTGTTCCAGGTGTAAGACATTAGATTAGAGAATTCTCTTTGATCATTCCAATGTCATTTCTCCTTTTTAAATGCAAGCAGTCTGGACTGTTCTCAGATTCCCAGAGGTATGTCTAGTGAAAATCTTTTTAGTCTCTAACTGGTTTTTTTCAGTTGAAATAGGTCACAAGAAAAATAGATAATCAGAAATACATATTAATACACAGATTAACTGCTTTTTTTAAAAAAAAAAAGAAAAGAAATATGAAGCTCTTGATTTTCATCACTTTTAATTTCTAAATACTATGGGACTCAGTTGCAAATGTTACATGGTTCCTGAAATACCAGTTTTACAATTTTTGGTTCAACATGTTTCTGTTCATTCAAATATAATTCTTGAAACTTAAAATATGTTTTTAGGAACTCAATGTACATAGTTTGGGCTTTGAAACGTAATTCTGAAAACTGGTTCATTACATGACATTTCCATCAAAGGAAAAAAAAAACAGTAAAAGCACTCCTCCTCTCTCCTTCAGGTAAAATCCTGTATAAAAATATAAACATCCTAGTACTTAGTTCTCTCAAAATTTAATTAAAAACAAAACAAACACTTGGTTAAAATTTCATTAGTAGCTAAATAAAAATATGGAGGCTTATCTTACTGGGAAAGAGAGGACAAATTGGAAACCAAAAACTTGATGATCAGAGACCAGTTTAGGACTTAAAAGACAGAAGTACGGATCTAAGAATTCAAGAAGAGACCAAGTTAAATGTCTAATACTTATGTGAAGAAAAAACTCAGATCTATTACGGATGGTCTTATATATATAATCAAGGAACAACATCTGTAATTAAAGTTGTCGTCTCTACTAGCTAAAGACAAATGGAGAGAGGGGTGAGGGACATATACAAATTTAGTAGTTTCCATGAAATGATTTAAAGTACAGCAAAGAAAGAAGTATGAGCTCATCCCAAAGATCTTTGCTTTAAATGAAAAATATGCTTTATGTACAAAGATGGCAGGCACTAAAGTAATAGATAATGGTTACTCTTTATTATCGAATAGAGTCATAAAAATTCATATAACCTCAACATTTTGGGGGAAAACAGAAGAGAAGTAATAATTTACTATGTTAAAAAAGAAAATCACAAGCCCAAAATGAAGTCACTTATGTTAAGAGTCCCACATGAGCAAATCAAGACCTAATACCTAACCTACCTGCAGTTTTACTACCCCCAATAACGTAACCTTTAACCAGTCAATAAGAAACTTCCTGGTCAGCACTAGGAAATGTACCAAGAGACCCTTTTCTTCCCCTTAGGAGGGCAACATTCTATCCTAATAGTTTCCTTTTTTCATTCCTTTTCTGCCTTTAAAAACTGATCCTGGGGTACCTGGGTGGCTCAGTTGGTTAAGCCTCTGACTTCAGCTCAGGTCATGATCTCACAGTTTGGGAGTTCAAGCCTTGCTTCTGGCTCTCTGCTGTCAGCACAGAGCCTGCTTCAGATCTTCTGTTCCCCCCACCCCCGCCCCTCCCTCACTCATGTACTGTTCTCAAAATTAAATGTTAAAAATTTTTAAAAATAAAGTATTTCCTTTCTACTTATGAGATGGGATGCTGCCTGATTCATAAATCATTTTAAAAAGCCAATTAGAGATTCAAATTTTCTTGATTGAGTTTTGTTTTTCAATAATTCTACTGATCTACATATAGTTCAGTTAACAAAAGATAAGAAGACACTTAAAATAGTTGTTAGATGCCCAGAATTATGACAAACTTTTAACAACTACAGAACATTAGAAAAGTCACTAAAATAATTTGCAAGGAACATAAAAACAAGTGAACTTTTATAACTTAAAACAACATAGAAATACCTCAGAATACCTCATATACCTGATCATCATGCTTCTGAAAAATTTAGTAATTCACAAAAAAAGCATAAATGTCCAAGGATAAAAAAGGTATCTAAACATCAGAAAACTGCTGTTTCTATGAAGTATGAAGGAATGAGTTAGTTTACTCAGAACTATATTTAAAATGAGGGATACTTGATTTTCCTTGACAACCTCCAATTCTTTAAAAACTGAAGCTAACTGTAAGAAGTGGAGAGGATATGTGAAAATACTCAAGACCTCACACATATAGATGAGTCAAAACTGAAGTCTTCTAAGGAAGAGAGAAAAATCTCCAGTAAGGAGAGAAATCTGATGTTCCAGTTAAAACACCTGGGTTCTAATTCTGCTTTACCTAGTTGCTTATTATGGCATTTTTGTCTATCCTATTTAATCAGAATCCTTCCTTATCACTAAAATGAAGACCACATCATCTTGTCTATCTCCTAAGCTGTCGTAAGGATCTAAGTTTTGAGACAGTACACAGTAGCATAAAATAAGGATTGAAAAGAGGTAATGTAAGTAAGTTAACTATGCCAGGTTTAAGAAAACCAATAGCCCCAGTGTGGGAACAGAAAACAATAGGCCACTGGTCTTAAGGTAGAGTAACGAAGTTTTTAGAATGCTAATCCAAGAATGAACATATCAGACAAAAAAATTTTTTTAATATAATAAATAATTGTGGAACAAACTGGTAGCTCAAAACTCGTTCTACAGAAACATCAAAAGAACAAAGAATAGCAACAACCATTAAGCAGACCAGCATATGTATTATGGAAATCCGAGGAGAAAGAGAGAGGCATAGAAAAAAATATTTGAAAACAGGATGGCCTAAAACTTCCCAATTTTGATGATATACATGAATTTACACATCCAGAAGCCCAATGAACTCCAAGGAATATAAATTCAAACAGATCCATACTAAGATTTAACCAAATTATCAAAGACAAAGAAAGAATCTTAAAAACATAATGAGAAGTAAATAAGATTAAAAACTGACTTCATCAGTAAACATAGAGACCAGAAAGCATTGAGATGACATTTAAAATGCTAAAAGAAATGTCTACCAACAATTCTATATCCAACAAAAGTATCCTTTAAGAAAAAAGGAGAAATTGAGATATTCCCAGATAAACAAAGCTAAACGAGTTTGTTAATAGACTTGTCCTGCAAAAAATGCTAAAAGGAGTCCTTGAGACACTAGTTAGTAACTTAAAGACATAACAAAAGATAAAGAACACTGGTAAAGGCAACTATATAGGTAAATACAAAAGCCAGTATTACGTGGTTTGCAACTCCTCTTTTATTCCTGCAGGAATTAAAAGGCAAATGAATAAAATGATAATTATAAATCTATATTAATGGGCAATGTACAAAGATGTAATTACTGGCAGTAACAATTTAAAGGGGGAGGATCGAAAGGCAAAGGAAAGGACTGTTTGCATGCCATTGAAACTAAGTTGGTACTAATTAAATTAGGTCATTATAAGTTTAGTATGTTAATTGTAATCCCCAAAGTAATCACTGAGAAAATAACTAAAATACATACACAAAAGGAAATAAGAAAATCAAAATGGTACGCTACCAAAAATAAAAAAACATACAAATGAGTACTTGACATGGACTGAATTGCATCCTCCCAAATTCATGTTGAAGCCCTAAGCCCCAGAATCTAAGAGTGCAACTGTATTTAGAGAAAAGGCCTTTCAAGTGGTAATAAAGTTAACATGTAGCCCTTATGGTGGATCCTAATCCAATTTGACCATTGTTCTTATAAAACTGATACAAACAAATAGACACCAGGAGTACCCACAGAATGGCAATTATGTGAAGAGGTAGCAACAGGAGAGAGGACTCGGAAGAAATTAAAGCTGCTGATTTATTGGAATTTAAATTTTATAGGCCATTTTTTATATTCTTTATATATAAATGTACGATGTTTTTAAGAGAAGAGTTAAAAAAGTGGGATTAAACAAATATTACCAGTATTTAGAAAAAAATGACAACGATGTGTTTTTTTGTCCAAGGAATAGAACAGTTTTACTCTATGTGTCTCCTTTCCAAAAACACTTCTCTGAACTGAGTAGAACCATTAGGAGAGTCTTCTTTTTAGTGTGGTAAAACTGAGTATCATTAAATGTGTATTTCATTTTGACCAGTCTGCTTGTATCTAGTGAATGTTCTTGGTGTCAGTCCTGTGATGATATCAAGCTAAATACCCTCTCAATAAGCATGGAATACTTAGGATTGAAATTATTAGTAATGGCAGGTATTTAGATTAGCAAGAAATTGTTTCAAACTCCACAAAATATGCATTTATTTTGAATCTAAATGCTTGTTTTGGTATTCCAACTGTTAGTCAATCATGCCTTTTTTTAAAAAATTTTTTTAATGTTTTATTTATTTCTAGGAGAGAGAGAGAGAGACAGCGTGAGCAGGGGAGGGTCAGAGAGAGAGGGAGTCACAGACTGAAATAGACTCCAGGCTCTGAGCCGGCAGCCAGCACAGAGCCCGATGCAGGGCTCGAACCCACGAACCGCGAGACCATGACCTAAGCGAAAGTAGGACGCTTAACCGACTAAGCCACCCAGGTGCCCCCAATCATGCCTTTTGCACTGATAGATTAATTATATATGCTTTCCATGTGTAAAATAAACATCACTTCAGAAGCACACTGGTAATTTCAATTTATGCTGTCAAAGTTGTATTCCAAATGAGTTACAGTTTTAGTAAAGAAATTGAGAAGGTGTTCTTTAACTTGGTTGTCCTTTAGTGGTGACTTTTTTTCCCCACCTTGAGTTAGGAAGCAGTCATATTACACAAAAATGAGACATTTGTTTGTTGTATAAGTTTTTTCCAGTCTCCTTATGGGTTCTTCAAATATCATCAAACATTTTTGGAGAAATGGCATAAAAATTTGTTTTAGTATAATCTTTTTCTCTGTTCTCATCCTCAATGTATTGCCAAATTAGACAAGGACATTCTTCCTGTCTCGCACTTTAAAAATATTTTACTGCAGGATATCTTTTCTAAGTCCAACAACAATTATAGCCATTCTTTAGGCACATGTCCAAGGAGCCTATCTTCTTCTATATCTTTAAAGTCTAAAATCACATTAAGTGCACCTGTACATATTGAGAACATTGAAAAATACCCTAAAATGTTCATTAGGAGAGCATCAATATCACAAGTAAGCAAATCACATATATATCAAATAAATATAAAACACATCATATATATATGTGTGTGTGTGTGTGTGTGTGTGTGTGTATGTAAAACACATCAGACTTGCCTATTTCCCAAACTACTTCATTATTTACTATCTATACTTAAAAAAATCCCATGACTTTTGTCTCAATCTTATAAGCTACCAGTTTATTATCTATTAATTCCATCCACCCTGTTTTTCTTATTCCAATGTAAGAACTGAATATTTTCAAAATATATATTATATAAAACACAGATACAGAAATATGTATTTCACATGGTACATACCATCAAAATATATGTAGAATTAAGTGGTCTTTGAATACTTAGATGATCACTGAATTCTTATATCATATATTTTATCCTATTTTAGATCTACAGTTCACAGAATTTGGAAGACATAGTTAACATAGGTCTACTGGGCTTAGAGTTGCTGCCCAATACTTGCTTCTTTAATAATGTAGAGTGATAGAAAAATGGAAATCTATAATCTAGTTGTTTTGTGGGTGAAGGAAAACCCAAAGGGAAAGAAAAACCCCAAACCAACCAGTCAAACACATTAACACAAAACAATGTGGGCTCTCCCTGGTGGGCTGTACCTGTCAACTCCTTTCTAGTATATTTGCCTATACTTTTTAGACCACTCTAAACGCAGCCTCAATGTCCTTATTCAACAAGAGTATATCAGAATTAGATACAACTAAACCATATCAGGATTGGTCACTCTAAGGCTCTAACTATATTGTCATATTTTTCTTAAAATTTAGACAAGAGAGCTTAAGTTACCTAGTACAATGACTAGCACATAGTAGAAGCTCAATAAATATACGCTTTATGCACAAATGAATCAGTTCCTCCTATTGCTGACTTTCAAGGAAAATCTGAGACATCGTCCTTCTAAAGGCAAATACTTCTAAAGAACTGTTTTTGAAAACCGTGTGATTATCCTAGATATAAATTATAATTTGGCAATTATGTATTTGGATTATCAAATGGAAAGGAAAAGTACTCTCAAACATTAGGGGAACTGAAAAGGAAACAAAATCTTCAATTGAGGGCTAGATTGAAATTAGTATTTTTAAGTGGATGACAGCCACAATTCTAGTTGTCCTGTCCATAAATGGGTAAATTTAAGTTCTGTTAAGATAAAGAAAATTCAGAAAAAAGCCATAAAGTTTAATTACATTAAAAAAACTAAGAAATCTGGCACAGTAAAATATACCATAGGCAGAATGTAAGTATGAATAACAAATAAATACTTTCAACAAATAAATAACTTCAATAAAATATGAAGTATTTCTATAAATCATTAACACATGAAAAATTATAAAATAAACAGTGAATAAATTCAACAATTAAGAAGAAATATAAATGAATAATAAACATATTAAAGCATGTTCAAGCTTACCAAAAATCAAAAGAATACCAATTAAAATAAGATAATTTTTGTTGATTAGATGGACAATGATTGCTAAAATCCCAATTCAAAATCAACAAAACTATTCTGTAGCAATAAAATATAGATTGGAACAATTATGTACAATGACTACAAGTCCAGAATCATTTTGAATCTATTTCTTTATAACTTTTAAGATAATTAACCAACCTGTGCCACTTTAATAGAATTCTGGGTAGAGCCACCAGCATGATATTCAACTTTGAATTTTTTTACAAGTTCATCAAACCTACAAAATAATCACAGTAGAAAAAGTAAGTTAGCATCTGTCAGTTGTCACAAGGAAAATTTTTATGATTAGAAGTACATTAAATCACAATTAGTAAACCATTTTCAATTATGTAATTATGTTGAATAAATGAATTAAAACATATATCAAAAACAAGTTTGCTGAATTTCTGTACTTATGAAATTTTTTCCACAAATGTATAATTATAAGAATTTAAAATATATAAACTGCCATAATTAACCATTACACTAAAAAAGGTAAACAAATTCATAAATTACTACTTATAAGCAATGCATATTTTCCTATATTAAATGTTGATCTCTAGAATCTTTACAAATGTAAATTCTAGTAAGTTTAAAGTTTTAGATATCATAAAGACAATTAGTTTAAATTTTAAAGAACTGGGTAACTACTCTTTGGGGTATGATTCTATGCAAGCTGCTTGGTGACATAATTTCTGTATCTGCCAAATAAAGGCACAGAGAGAAGTGATCATTATTTTGGCAGCTGATAAAAGCTACAGAACTTCTCTCCAGGAAAATACATACATCCACTACACATGGAACTTTCATATACCCAGGGAAAGGATTATGGACACCAAAATGAATAAATCTCAAATTAGATGGCATTTGTTAATCTGGATCTCAAATCAATATTCCTTACTACATGTCTCTAGCATGTTAGTGATATCCAAAGGACATCAGTATGTTTTGTAATTTTGAAGGACTAAGAAGCTTTGGTAGGAGACAAGGATGAATACACATGAGAAAATAGGGAAAATCAGAAAACATCAAATTATTGAAAAACCAAATATATGCAATGTAGACAGCAGGTGCTTTAGGAGGTTGGTCAAAAAAGGGAGCTTGGGACATGAATAGAATATTCAAGGAAGATTTCAGTATCGACAAATATTTTCAAAACTTTAAGTACAGAAGTAGGTTTTTTCACTAAAATGAAACATTTCACAGAACCTCGAAATACAAAAAAGACGAATATAGTGATGGTTATATTAGGAATAGGAAAAATGGAGTTATATCCATTCCCTTACATCTGCCTTGAGATTCCATCTGTAAAATCCTGAGATGACTATAAACACAATTAGCAAACCTACCCAGAACTTTAACAGCAGAATTTGGATGCCACTAATAATACCAATGTAATAATAACAGTAGAGAAGGCAAAATATATAGACACAGATGCAAAGGTGGGTAACTGCAGTAGTTCAAGAGAAATTCTCTTCTACTTACTTTTTTAAAATGTTTATTTATTTTTGAGAGAAAGAGAGCACAAGCAGAGGACAACAGAGAAAGGGAGACACAGAATCTGAAGATTCTCAAGAATCTCTTTCCTTAAGTTATAGACTTCTCTAATTCATCATCAATTTCTCCCTTCAAATGACTAATAATGAAATAGCTATAATATCTGGGGGAGAACTAGATGGGCCTAAACTTGTTATAGATACTAAAACCACAATAAACCAACTATAATGCATTTCTAAAAACTTGGGAAAGTATAATGAAAAATGTAAAATGAAATGCCTATTTTGGAAGGCATACAACATACTGTTCAATAGCAATCTGACTACAGATCAGAATATTAGTTGCACCGCTTCCTGTGTGATCTTGGCCACATCTATGCATCCTTTTGTGTTTCACCTTTCAATGAGGAAAGTAAACTTGTAGTGAACATTACAAAGATTATGACTTGAATAAAATGTTTAAAACAGTAACTTTAGGCATATAATAAATATTATGTAAATGTTAGCTATGGAACCTACCCTAAAACCTCAGAGGGTTCTGAGTACCTGTAAGTTTTAGAAAAACTAAGCAATACTTAAATAGGCTTCTCTGCTTCTGAATATCTCAAGGCCTTTAATATGCTGATATGCACTGGGAAAATTCAAGATGGATATAGTCCACACACTTCCTAATCTTATTTAGTCATGTAATCCTTTTTCTCCAGAGCATCTAACAAAACTAATGTTTTTTTCAACTAGATTAGTCAAGAACCGTATTGGTCTAAGGTCTAATAACTAGCTTCATATGGCTATAGACATCCAAATTTAAGATAATGAAGTTAAATAAAATTTAAAACTCAGTTATTCAGGGGCACCTAGGTGGCTCAGTTGGTTGAGTATCTGACTCTTGATTTTGGCTCAGGTCATGATCCCAATGTGGTGAGATGGAGCCCTGCGTTAGGCCTGCACTGAGTGTGGAACCTGCTTAAGATATTCTCTCTCCCCTTCTGCCCTGCTTGCACTCTCTCTTTTTAAAATAAAAAACAACTAACTAAATAAATAAATTTCAGTTCTTCAGTCACATTAGCCATATTTCAAGGTCTCAGCAGCCATATGTGATAGTGGCTATCAAAGTCATACACAAATAAAGAATATCCCTTTATTACAAAAAAGTACTACTGGAAGTGCTGGGAGAGTTCAGTAACAAAAATAAACAACAGGGTAAACATGATAAGTTCTAGAGCTGAAATGGACCTAAAAGAACACCTTCATTTAAGAAATGGGAAATGAGTGGCTCAGATGGCTTGGACTCTCGATTTTGTCTCAGGTCATGATCTTGCAGTTCATGAGTTCAAGTCCCACATTTGGCTCTGTACTGACAGTATTGAACTTGCTTGGAATCCTCTTTTTCCCTCTCTGTCTGCCCCTTCCTTCCTCTCTCTCTCTCTCTCTCTCAAAAGATAAAAACAAAAACAAACAAACAAAAAAGGAAACAGGAAAAGTTAGACATAAAGTTTGAGTAGATTGCCAAACAGAGGTCACACATGGCACATTGGTGAGTCAAAATTAGAACTGCAATATCAAAATTACTTGTTAATTAATTACAAACACACACAAATCAGTGTATATTTTTTGTCATTCTAGTCAATGAAGAGAATTTTCTATAAAAACCAAAAGTTTGCTTATTAATGTTACTTCTGGAATCAGTTCAAGAAGTATAAAAATTATAGGACCTCATATTTCATGATGGATGATGATGCATATGTTTGCATCCTCTTCCAAGTCTTACCAGATGTCAAAAAAACATGTTTTATATATATTTATACATATACATATATATGAAAAATTGTATAACAATACCACAAAGCAAGCAAAGAGGTCAAACACAGACTACAAATATAAGAAATAATAAATACGAGCTTTACAGAAAAAAAATAGAATTGACAAAGCAGTGATAGGAGACATGAAAGAGTAATTCCTTTAAACACTCTATTTGGAACACTGTCCAACTTTTCCCACCTTACCCACAGGAGTAAAATTTGTTTAAGTGTTCCAATTTGTTATTGAAAGTCTTCCAAATCCTGATAATTGTGTTGCTTCCTAGCCTACCTGACAATTTTTTTCTTTAAAAAGCTTTTTTTGGTAGCAGCTTTATTGAGATACAATTCACATACCATACAATTCACTCCTGTAAAGTTTACAATCCAACCATTTTAACTACATACATAATTGTGCAACCATAACCACCATCAACTTAATATACTCATTATCTCACAAAGAAACACCCAAACCTTTAGTTATCAAACCGAATATCCCCATTATCCTTCCACACCCTAAGTAACCACTATTCTACTTTCTATCTCTACATATTTGTCTATTCTAGACATTTCATATAAATGGAATCATATAATGTATGAATGTTTTTACTGACCAGATTCTTTCACTTAGAATAATGTTATCAGTGTTTATACATGCTGCTACATCTATTAGTACTTTATTCCTCTTTTTAGCTGAAAAACATTGTGTTATATGGATATACCACATTTTGTTTATCCATTCATCCACCTCTGGACACTTAGATTGCTTTCATCTTTTGGTTATCATGAATAATATCATAATAAACATTCACATACAAGGTTTTGTGTGACATAATATTTTCATTTCTCTTGGGCATATGCCTAGGAAATGGAACTACTGAGTCAGTTTAACTTTTAACTATTAACTTTAACTGTTTAACTTTTTAAGAACTGCTGCACTATTTTCCACTCCTTCCTAATTTTTTCTCAGAAAAAATGCAGAAAAACCTGCCTGCCTGATTATATGAAAAAGAAGCAACTAAAAAAATAAATATGAAAGTGATAACATTTCCAATATTCAACTGTCTAATACCTGATCACAATGTGCATCACAACATATTTATTTAGGTTTTAATACTTCTCAGTTGCATAATGTTTGCCAGAAATCTTGCACATCTTCTATTTGAGTCATTATTTCATATTTCCATATGAATACTATTTTATAAGTAATATTTATTTAAACCTAGTTTTTATTTGTTGATGGTATTTATAAATATAATTCTTTATACAACAATTTTCATCTACCCAAGTTGCTAACATCTTAATTAATTCCAATAATTACCTGTTTGTGCTGTACATACATAATTTTTGTGAACAATGACAACTTTTTCTCTTTTTCTTGCCTTAGTGCAAAGACTGGAGGACCTCCCGCACAACATGCACAGATAATAGTGGATAGTAATGGGCAAACTTGGGTTTATTCCAAATTTTTACCTAATAAATTCTAATGAATCCTGGTGAATGGCTAGAAGCGTTAAAGGAAGTATTTAATCCTTAACTTTATTTTTACTGTTTGTATGCACTGCTTCTACTAAAGAGTTAAATATTTTAACATGTTAGACCTCTACTGATATTTTCCATATATTTCAAATGCATAATACAACCCAATAGAATTAAAATATACAGGTTTATACTGCAAACAAAATTACCCAGTGTGTGTGTGTGTGTGTGTGTGTGTGTGTGTGTGTGTGTGTAGAATCTGGAAAACTACAACTAAGGAGTTAACAGTGGTTAGCTCTAAAGTAGTAAGAATTATGGATCTCATATACATTTATTTTGTCTGTGTAATAAGTATAATAAATTGCTTTGCAATGAATATACTTTTTAATCTACTTCATTTTATAATGGAAGAACATAATCATTTTCTATATAAGTATCTAAAAAGAACTATATGTAGAACAAAGCAGAATAAAACATAGAGCAGAGAAGTGAGTAATTCTGAATGAAAGAGGCAGGAAAAATTTAACACTTGAACTGAATTTGACAGATAAGGAAGAAAAAATAGGACTGAGGGTAAAACAAAAATATGACATATTCAGAGAAACATTTTAAACAAAGGCCTAAAATATAGGTCAAAATCAAAGTAGTAAAAGCTGACAAACATAAACTCTCTCTGCCAGGCTAATAAATTTAGACATTATTCAGTAGGCAAGTAGAAATTACTAAAATCTGCTGGCTAACGGTGTGAAAAGCAGGCATGTGTGTGTGTGTGTGTGTGTGTGTGTGTGTGTGTGTGTATGTGTTAAAATGAAGTCAGCACTGTTTGGAGGACAGTTTAGAACAAAGGCAGGCAGATTCCCGATTTTCAAATAATTCATACCAAAGATCAGATGTTGAGCTAAGGCACTACAGAGAAATTATTAAACTGAGGAAGCATTTCTGAATTTGAAGACATAACATGTGATAAATAGTTGGAAGCAGAAGATGTGGTAGAGGGATGACGATTCTGAGATTTCTAGTTTGGATGACCAAATGGATGATGTTGGGAAGGGAAATACAAGAGAGAAGAAAAATTATATGGAGCAAAGGGAACTTCTGAATAGTGACAAACAAACCAAGAAACATTTCTCTTTAAGGAAATGATTGTAAGGAGGCAAGATTTGTTTCTTTTTATCTCTTGCAGGGATTGGGCACATAAATTATAACCGGATTTTCTCGGTATACTTTTCTAGCTAATACAAAATTTTGTTTGTCAGTAAATGGTCTACTTTGTGTCAAAACTATCAATGCTGCCAATGGAAAATGCCTGGAAAAGATGAAGGACTATGTATCTTTAATGAATAAAACCATAAATTCAGGCTGAAACATTAATGAACTTCAAACTATGGTTATAACTTGAGAGGAAAATAATATAATCAATTGTGTGAAAAAATTAAGTATTACCTAAGCGTCTAGGGATGAAGTTGTTTAAGAGCTTTACATTTTATGGGAAACTTCAACATATTTCTATCATGTGATTTTTTTCTACAGGGAGTAAATTGTGGCAATTTTAGTACTTGATAGATTCATTCTTACTTTTGCCTTTTGGTTAAGTTTTTATTGTCTGAATGGAGTGGGCATATCTAACACTTCAATCAAATGACTGACAGAAGTGAAAGAACAATGGCTGATCCTTTTCCTACTAGCAGTCTATTTGTGAAACCCAAATTAATAAAATATACAGCTTTCATAATGTTTAAAAACATCCAGAAGGAATGTTACTTAAATAAAATGCTAGAAAAAAACTGGATTCAGTGCTAATCAGTCTTCTAGATGAGAACTTCTCATCTAGAAGCAAAAAAGGAATAAAAACAAATTTGATAATTAAAAATATTTCTCTATAAAAGTAAAATTATTAAACAAATAAAAAAACAAATATAAAGAAATTTTACAATATGAAAAATGGTTACTACATTTACTTTATATAATTTCAAAAAATATTTTATATATTTTGATGTTATTTTATATATTTTGGTATTACCTTAATAAATTAATTCAATTTTAAAATGTTATTTTAAGCTTCTGCACAGCCAAGGAAACAACCCAGAAAATTAATAGGCAACCAACGGAATGGGAAAAGATAGTTGCAAATGACATATCATATCAGATAAAGGGTTAATATCCAGAATCTATAAGGAACTCACCAAACTACACGCCCGAAAAACAAACAACCCAGTGAAGAAATGGGCAGAAGATATGAACAGACACTTCTCCAAAGAGGACATCCAGATGGCCAACAGACACATGAAACGATGCTCAGCATCCCTCCTCATCAGGGAAATACAAATCAAAACCACACTGAGATACCACCTCACGCCAGTCAGAGTGGCTAAAATGAGCAAATCAGAGAACTCTAGATGCTGGCGAGGATGTGGAGAAACGGGCACCCTCCTACACTGTTGGTGGGAATGTAAACTGGTGCAGCCCCTCTGGAAAACAGTGTGGAGGTGCCTCAGGAAACTAACAATAGAACTCCCTTATGACCCAGCAATAGCACTGCTAGGAATTTACCCAAGGGATACAGAAATGCTGATGCATAGGAGCACATGTACCCCAATGTTCATAGCAGCACTCTCCACAATAGCTAAAACATGGAAAGAGCCTAAGTGTCCATCAACAGATGAATGGATCAAGAAGATGTGGTTTATCTATACCGTGGAATACTACATGGCAATGAGAAACAATGAAATCTGGCCATGTGTAGCAACATGGATGGACCTTGAGGGTGTTATGCTGAGCGAAATAAGTCAGGCAGAGAAGGACAAATATCATATGTTTGCACGTATAGGAGGATTAGGAGGAACTTGACGGAGGACCAAGGGGGAGAAGAAGGGGGGAAATGGTGGGGGAAAGGGAGAGAGGCAAACCATGAGAGACTCTTGAATGCTGACAAAAACTGAGGACTGATGGATATGGCGGGGGGGGGGGATGGGCATAGAGGAGGACACTTATGGGGATGAGCACTGAGTGTTATGTGGAAACTAATTTGACAATAAACTATTTGTAAAAAAAAAATAAATAAAATAAAATAAAATAAAATGTTATTTTAATATTCACATAGGGAAGAGAAATAAAAATGTTAAGGCTCAGATAAATGGACAAATTAACAAAAAACAAAAGAATGGATATTCAGAACAATCAGAGATGCACTTCACATGTTTATTATTTTTCTTAAGAAATTATTAACAAAAATGACAAGAAAATACATTAATTGCCAAAAATATTTTTATATAAGCTTTCTCCTTTCTTATAGTTCCTACCATTTACTCATGTGCTTATATTCATTTTATAATGAAAGTGGTTTTATCAAAGAAAACTTTCAAATACAAATTAATGTCAATGGAATGTAATTCAGAATTTCTTGTGGACTAACCTTATGGAGAAAAATAAAAAGCAATATGCCATACACTCCTAAAGAAGTTTTTGTACTTGTTCTGATAATGAATAGAATTTAAATTCTAAGTAATGCTTTTCATCTCATATCACATATTATTACTTTATAAACAACTGATAATTCGTGGCAATTAATATAATAGCTATCTATATGTTTTGCTATTGGAGAAGAAATTAACATAGGAGGAAGTGGAGAAGCTTTCAAACTCTAGTGTTTGGTAGGTTAAGCTGGGACTAACCACTAGTCTTCTGATGCTGAGTCTAATATTAAATTTTCTGCAATACAGGACTACCTCAGCATGGTACTATACACAAGAGAAGATATCAAATGATACAATCATATATGGTGGGGAACTTGGGTGGCTGAGTTGGTTGAGCATCCAACTCTTGATTTGGGCTCAGGTCATGATCCCAAGGTCATGGGATAGAGCCCCACTTCTGGCTCTGCACTGAGTGGAGCCTGCTTAAGATTCTCTCAGTCTCTCTCTCTCTCTCTCTCTCCCCCCCTAAAAGAAAAAAAATTAAAAGAAATGATCATCTATGGAAATTTAAAGTCTACTAAAAGGTAGCACTGACTTCCTGTAAAAATAAAAATAATATTGAAGATCATAAGGGTGTTGCTAGCAGCAGAAAACAGCTTTTAAATGTAGAAAGCTGGGCAGTGACTAAATGAATAATTTAAACATAAGCAAAGTAACATAATCTGTTCATTAGAATAAAGCCCTTTTAGCACTGATATCAAAGTACAACTATTAATAGAAAGAAATGTAGGATTGTATATTACAAAGAGACTCACCTTTTCAGAAAGAGTAGTTGTACTAAGTACAATGTGAGCAGATAAGTAATGGAACAGAATTAATTGATGCTATAGCTGAAAAGAGAGTAGCTAGATTTTGCTGCTTATTATTAAAGAGTACTGATTGTTTCCTAAGACTTCTAACTAGTTTCCACTTTGTAAAGTGAGGAACAAACAGTAATTGGTGTCTCAATGCATTTTAAAAGGTAGATTAATATTAGCATAAACACTCAAAGTCTCATGCAATATATACAACACAATAAGTTTGTTCTGGTTAGAAAATTTAGCACTCACGACTAAAAAATACCCAGTACACAAGAGTGAAGAAAACCAGGGGTGTGAAAGGTAAGGAGAACAATCTTTGTTAGAAGGTGATAATAAAACAATGTATATTTACTATACCTTAGAAAAATAATCCCAGGACTCTTAATACCATTAACTATGATCCATACATTAAAATCTAATGAGGGGCACTTGGGAGGCTAGGTCGATTAAGCATCTGACTGTGGTTAAGCTAAGGTCATGATTTCGCCATTCCCGAGTTCAAGCCCCACATCAGGTTCTGTGCTGACAGCTCAGAGCCTGGAGCCTGCTTGGGATTCTGTGTCTCCCTCTCTCTCTGCCCCTCCCCCACTTGCGCTCTGTCTCTCTCTCTCCCTCACAAATAAACATTTTAAAAAATCTAATGAAAAAGCCTTATTCCCGTAATCTAAGGATCAAAGTGTTCCAGTTCAATTTTAAAGATGCAAAGAAAGCTTCAAAATCTAGGGTATTCTGAATTCCTATCTTCATTCAGTTTTTAGGTTAAGAAACTTCTTTCAAATAACTTCTTTTTGGGGTGCCTGGGTGGCTCAGTCAGTTAAGCGTCTGACTTCGGCTCAGGTCAGATCTCACGGTTCGTGTATTGGAGCCACACATCATGCTCTGTGCTGACAGCTCAGAGCCTGGAGCCTGTTTCAGATTCTGTGTCTCCCTCTCTTGCTTGTCTCCCCCACTCATGCTCTGTCTCTCTGTCTCAAAAAGAAACCATAAAAAAAATTTTTTTAATAAATTTTAAAAAATAACTTCTGTTTTTAACATTTTTTTTAATATATATTTTTTTAAATTTATTTCTAGGAGAGAGAAAGACAGCGTGAGCAGGGGAGGGTCAGAGAGAGAGGGAGTCACAGACTGAAACAGGCTCCAGGCTCTGAGCTGGCAGTCAGCACAGAGCCCGACGCGGGGCTCGAACCCACGAACCGCGAGATCATGACGTAAGCGAAAGTCGGACGCTCAACCGACTAAGCCACCCAGGCGCCCCTGTTTTTAATATTCTTAATAAATAAATAAGACAATACTGTAAATTGGCAAGACAAATGGCAAAATTATACAAAAGTGAGAAACTCAATAGAAAAATTTTGAAATATAAACTTTTTATTTTCTGGCATTCCTGAAATATATGACTTATTTTACTACTAAGCTATGATATTCTTCATATTATATAACATTAATTCCTGACAAGGCTGACAACCTAGGTTTAGTCTGAACAGGTCATTAGTGAGTCTAGCAAGTAAGGGTACCAAAGCATTATTCATAATTTCTTATTTAAATATGATTGACCTAATATTTCAAAAATATACTTGTTATGGAAGACTTTTCAATATTTATTATAAATATTAACTTTCAGGAGGATATACTATCACAAATATATTTTTAAAACTCTCAAAACTTATTAATGAGAATAAAATCCAATAAAATATTGGGCAAAAAGTTAACAGAAACATTTCCAAAGAAAAGATACACATGGCAAATAAGCATAGATATCATTAGTCATTAAAGAAAATCCAAATTAAACCACAAGGAAATACATTTATTAGAATGACTTTAAAAAACTGGCAAAATACTAAGTGCTGATGAGGATTTGGAGCAAATGAAACTTTCATAAATTGCTGATGGAAATAAAAAGTGATACACTCTTTTGAGAAAACAACTTGGAAATTTCTTAAGAAATTAAACATACAGTTACCAGACAACTCAAATACATGACTATTTAGAACAGCCTTATTTATAATCACCAAACACTTTAAAAACAACCCAAATGCCCACCAACTAATGAACAGATAAACAAATTGTGGTATATGCAAGTCATGCTTATCAAGCAATAAAAACTAATAATACATTCAAGAACATGGATGAATCTCAAAAGTATTATGCTATGTGAAAGAATCCAGACATAAAAGGGCTATATATATAATATAAATCCATTTATTTGATATTCTGGATATGGCAAATCTATAGGGAATTTAAATAAGAATATACTATCTAGATATGCTTGCTTTGGCAGCACATATACTAGAATATACTATCTAGAAAAAAAGAATAAGGAAATTCCAAAAGACTTTCTCTTTCTGCATGTATCTATATACCTACCTACACAGAAAGACATACACGTGGACACTCATACACATTTGAAACTCAAAACAAGCCTATGAGACAAGAATTCCAATCCAATTCAATTAGAAGACATGGTCTTCTCCCATTCTTTGCTATCTTTTCCCCGTTATGTATCTCTCTTCTTCTCCAGGTAGATCCTTTGCTCTGAGATCCAGGATAGAATTCAGTACCTATACTGGAAAAGCCCCTAAAAGGGCAAAAAGGGAAATCTAGGGGCACCTGGGTGGCTCAGTTGGTTCACCATCCATCTTCAGCTCAGGTCATGATCTCACAGTTTGTGGGTTCAAGCACTGTGTCAGGCTCTGTGCTATTTCAGAGTCTGGAGCCTGCTTCAGATTCTGTGTCTCCCTCTCTCTCTGCCCCTTCCCAACTCACATGCTATATTTCTCCCTCTCAAAAATAACATTAAAAAAAATTTTTTTAAAAGAGGAGTGCTGATGCATAGGGACATGTACCCCAATGTTCACAGCAGTACTCTCAACAATAGCCAAAACATGGAAAGAGCCTAAGTGTCCATCAGCTGATGAACGGATCAAGAAGATGTGGTTTATCTATACAATGGAATACTACATGGCAATGAAAAAGAATGAAATCTGGCCATGTGTAGCAACATGGATGGACCCTGAGGGTGTTATGCTGAGAGAAATAAGTCAGGCAGAGAAGGACAGATACCATGTTTGCACATATAGGAGGATTAGGAGGAACCTAACGAAGGACCATGGGGGAGAAGAAGGGGAAAAATAGTGGGGGAGAGAGAAGGAGGCAAACCATGAGAGACTCTTGAGTTCTGAGAACAAACTGAGGGCAGATGGGGTCGGGGGAGTGGGAGGGGGTGATGGGCATGGAGGAGGGCACTTGTAGGGATGAGCACTGGGTGTTGTATGGAAAATAACTTCACAATAAACTATTCAAAAAAAAAGAGGAATCTAACTGGAAAGGATTGGGGATGGTGCACTGGTAAGAGGGCCTGCTTGATGCTGTTCTATGTCCAAAGCAACAGTAGGTCTGGAACCTATGCCTGAGTTTTTTTCTTTTCAGGAGTGATTGTATCTGTCTTTGAACTACATTCTCCACATCTCTCTCTTCTTTTTTACAGTCTCTGGAGCACCCCATCCCCAATCCCTGCCCTCCAAAGGTACATACATATAGAAGCAGGAGCTGTTCTACTGGAATATGAGGTTTCTTCCTCAACTTATAAGAAATTTCATTTCTAGTATATTCCATCTCTCAGCATTTCTGAAGGTGCAGGTTATGTGTGATTCCACTTGTATCCCTTGTTTTAAGGATGAAGAAATTCAGATTCATTATCCTCCAAGCCCAGTTTAAGAAACTTTTGATGGATCTCTCAAAACTGCTAAGTGGCACATTCAGGACTGGGAGACCCATCGAATATAATTAAGAAAACATTACAATAATATATAATAAAAATAAGAATAGTTAGAATAAAACACCTTATGGCCAAAAACTGAATGAATTTCTTTTTAATTAAAGGTGGCTGTGGCTTAATTAGTTTTTTCCTTTTCTAAAAAATATTTATTTATTTTGAGAGAGAAAGAATCCATAGGAGGATCTGAGCTGTCAGCACAGAGCCCAAGGCAGGCCTTGAACTCAATTAACAGTGAGATCATGACCTTTGCCAAACTCTAGAGCTGGACACCTAACCAACACACAGGTGCCCATGGCTTAATTACTTTTAAGATATATCGAAAGGATGCATTCTATAAAGTCAGAAAAATGAAAGAAAATGAGAATGATGATAAAGGAAAAAGAGAAAGGAGAAATTAAATAGAAATAGCTCTTTAATGTGCAATTGTTTTCTAGCTATCTGATATGAAGCAAATACTATGCAAAATGAGAAACATTTCATGACTATATTCTATAACTTGCACCAGTCATTCTTATATAGAAAAAAACTGTCCTTATAAATAAGATATGGTAAGAATTATGAACAGAAAAATGGCCACAAAAGCACCCTTTACAACTTCTTACTCTAACTTAGTGTAACTGTGTCCCACTTTCACAGTAACTAAAGCCTCTTTTTACCCTCTCCTGGGAGCGGGGGAGGGGGGGAGAAGTCAGCACACATCAGGAGATAAAGAAGATCTCACATTGTGTTAGTATCACCATACCATAGAAACAATCATCATAGTTTTGAACATTTCATAGAGAAAGTACAATAAGACAAGTAAAATCTTCACGGCAAAACTCAAAAAGTTTAACTTCCTTAAGAAAGCATTCGTAACTGCCAACTAGGATTTTTGATGAAGTTCTTTCCTAAACTTCTCATCTAAACAAAAAAAAATGGAAAAAAAAATCAGTAATTCTAAACAGATTATACTTATTAAGACCAAATGTTAATAGAATAATCCAGGGAGAGAAATTCATAGGCAAATTGTAAGATACAAAGCTTTGAAATCTTTTACCACAAATGTTTAGTAAGGTTGAAAAAAATTTGCTTAAATGTCAGTTTGATAAAAGCCAAAGGAACGTTTCTCACATGTGTTTATATTTAACCATATTTTTTTAAAAGATAGAAGAGTAACAGTCATTCAAAACTAAGGTTAAGCTATTAGTTCATATGAATTGTAATTTAAAGTTATTTCTCCAACCTCTAATTTTATTTTCTTTGATAAGAAAACACTTTTAAGCATGTGTTGCCTAGATAAACCTTTATTTAATTCTAAAAAGTTTAAAGGTTTAATTCTTCTTGTTTATAACTCTGAAAGTTTCTTTGCATGTAAGATAATCAACTACACTTTTGAAAGCACTTTGTATATAAATATAGATAATTACAATAAAATGAATTATCCCTAAATTCAGATGCATGATACGTATATTTGGTTTCTACCCGTTATAAAAACAACAAAATTTCACCAAACCAATTTACAATTTTCGTTAAATAGTAAAACTGTTTGACATTTAGTTTTAAACCATACCAAAAATAAGCCATATGAGAATAAATAGTGGGACAGTGGTTCTCAAAATGAAACATGTAGCCTTCTGGTAAACCTATAGTGCTATCCATATGCCCAAAGGCAGTTCCAAAATACAAATTATACTTTTTCACTCCTGCACTAGTTTGCTTCATCTGTTATTTCTATCACAGAATCCACGGTTTATAAGGGGGCCTTAGTTTCTCTGATCATAGAAAAATCCTAGAAACATATGTAAGAGATATAAAGTGAAAGTATTCAAGTAATAATCATTTTTCTTTACCAAACTTTTAAAAAAATCACTCATCAGAAATACTCAAACACTTAAATCTCACCAAAACAACAGAACATATGGAACTTCTGATTTTGAATAGCATATAGCAGGTCACAGCCAGCATTAAGACTGACAACAACCTGAGAAAAGTCATATAAATTATAAATCATTAAAGGTACCAAAGAGCTGTAGAAGGAAGAGGATGAAATGAATAAATTTCCAAGGAGGTGAAGACTGTTCACAGGGTAGGCTAGAACTGACAGATGATTGTCTGACCTGTCTGAATTTGTAGTCAGTAGCATGGGGTTAGAGAGACAATATTTGACATTTCAGGGACCTCAAACACACAGCTGGTTTGTCCCATAACACATTTGCTGAATTCTGAAACTGAATGGTAAGCTAAGAAGGTTAACCAAAATCACTTGAAAAGCAGAAAGATCTCTCAGTCTGGCAGGGCTTAAAAAACAAAGACAGTAACAGAAAAGGGACTAAAAACATAACAGGCAAAAAATGAAATCCCTAGGAGGAATGGAGAATAAAATCTAAAGATAACACAGACACTTTTTCCCTGGGGACTAGGAGAGGACATCTATACTGGTTATATCTAAAAACTGAAAATTCAGACTGTGGGCTAAACAGAACACTGGGATGGGGGTGAGAGCAAGGGAGTAAAAAAAGATACGGATTTCAGACACTATTAGTACCAAAGTGATAAAATTGGAAATTGAAGACCTAAACTAAAAGGTCAGCTTCCCACTTGAGATATTTGCCAAACGCTGAAGTGGATCAAGCTGAAGGATAAAGAAGCTGGAAATCTCTGAGACCACTTCTGGTGGTATGTTTGAGAGCTGATGAGACAAAGACCCAATGGCCTCAATTAAAAGTCCAAGAGGGTCCAGCTCTAGAAACAGAGGGAAAAAAAAAAAAACCAAAAAACTATCAAAACTGAAAATCAACTTTGATCTAGCTTAATCCTTGATTTTATTAAGGCAATCAGCTCTCCCATCAACTCCGTATCAGTCCTATAGAGGAAAGGGCAAACACTCCAGTAAATGATACAATCTAAAGAATCTACATTTCTTACATAAATACTAGTATTACATACAACTAATACTTATGCAAAGAGGCAAAATAATGTGACTAAAATCAAAAAGAAACAGCAAGAGAAAAAGTTTCAGGAATAATATAGACGTTGGAAATTAAGGGACCTCAAAATAACTATGATAATTATTTTCAAGGAAACAAGGAAAGAACTTGATAAAACTAGATAAAATTTGATAAACCTAGATAAAAGAATGGAGAATTACAACAGTAAAAAGATAAAGAAAACAATACAATAAACATCTAGAACTTACTTTGAAATGATTTTAAAAATTCATTAAGTATTTTTTTTTTATGTTTCATTTATTTCTAGGAGAGAGAGAGACAGCGTGAGCAGGGGAGGGTCAGAGAGAGAGGGAGTCACAGACTGAAACAGGCTCCAGGCTCTGAGCTGGCAGTCAGCACAGAGCCCGACAGGGGGTTCAAACCCACGAACCACGAGATCATGACCCAAGCGAAAATCGGACGCTTAACCAACTAAGCCACCCAGGCGCCCCAAAAAATTCATTGATTAAGTTTAACATTTAATGCAATCTCTGTCAAAATACCATCAGCATCTTTCACAGAACTAGAATAAACAATCTTAAAATTTGTATGGAACCACAAAAGACCCTGAATAGCCAAAGCAATCTTGAGAAAGAAAAGCAAACCTGGAGGCATCGCAATTCTGGACTTCAAGCTGTGTTATAAAGCTGTAGCAATCAAAACTTTATGGTACTGGCACAAAAATAGACACGTAGATCAAAGAAAAATGAATCCACAACTATATGGTCAATTAATCTTTGACAAAGCAGGAAAGAATATCCAATGAAAAAAAGATAGTCTTTTCAACAAATGGTGTTGGAAAACTGGGCAGCAACATACAAAAGAATGATGCTGGACCACTTTCTTATACCAAACACAAAAATAAATTAAAAATGGATGAAAGATCAGGATGGGAGATGTGAAACCATAAAAATCCTAGAGGAGAACACAGGCAATAATCTCTTTTGATATCAGCTGTAGCAACTTCTTTCTAGATATATCTCCTGAGGAAAGGGAAACAAAAGCAAAAATAAACTATTGGGACTATATAAAAATAAAAAGATTCTTCACAGCAAAGGAAACAATCAAAAAAACTAAAAGACAACCTACAGAATGGGAGAAGATATTTGCAAATGACCTATCCAATAAAGGGTTAGTATATAAAATACATAAAGAACTTATAAAACTTGGGGGACCTGGATGGCTCAGTCAGCTGAGTATCCGACTTCAGCTCAGGTCATGATCTTACAATCTGTGAGTTCAAGCCCAGCGTTGGGCTCTGTGCTGACAGCTCAGAGCCTGGAGCCTTCTTCAGATTCTGTTATCTCCCATTCTGTCTCTCCTTTGCTCTCTCTCAAAAATAAACTTTAATAAAAAATTAAAGAACTTATAAAACTCAACACCCAAGGCACTGGGGTGGCTCAGTTGGTTGAACATCCAACTCTTGATTTTGGCTCAGGTCATATCTCACAGATCATGGGGTCAAGCCTCCATGTTGGGCACTGTGCTTATAGTGCAGAGCCTGCTTGGGAAATCTCTCTCTTTCCCTCTGCTTCTCTCCCACTTGAACTCATGCACACTCTCTCTCAAAAATAAACATTAAGGGGTGCCTGGGTGGCTTAGTCCGTTAAATTTCCAACTTCAGCTCAGGTCATGATTTCACAGTTCATGAGTTCAAGCGCTGCATTAGGCTCTGTGACGACAGCTCAGAGCCTGGAGCCTACTTCACATTCTGTCTCTCTCTCTCTCTGCTCCTCCCTCACTCACTCTCTCTCTCTCTCTCAAAAATAAATATTAAAAAAAAATAATAATAAGCACCAAAAAAGAAAAACTCAACACCCAAAAAATAATTAATTCAATTAAAAATGGGCAGAAGACATAAACAGAGATTTCTCCAAAGAAGATATACAGATGACCAACAGACACCTGAAAAGATGGTCACTATCACTTACCATCAGGAAAATGCAAATCAAAACTACAATGAGATATCACCTCACACCTGTCAGAATGGCTAAAATCAAAAACACAAGAAACAACAGGTGTTGGCAAGGATGTGGAGAAAAAGGAACCCTCTTGTACTGTTGGTAGGGATGGAAATTGGTAGAGCCACTCTGGAAAACAGTGCGAAGGTTCCTCAAAAAATTAAAAATAGAACCACCTTATGATCCAGAAATTGCACTACCCAAAAAATACAAAGATATTAATTCCAAATGAGACATGCACCCCTATGTTTATCGCAGCATTATCTACAACAGCCAAATCAAGGCAGCAGCCCAAGGGTCCACTGATTGATGAATAAAGATGTGGTATGTGTATATATAAACATATGTGTATATATACATGAATATTCAATTGAATATTATTGAGTCATAAAAAAGAATGAAATCTTGACATTTGCAAGGACATGAATGGAACTACAGAGTATAATCCTAAGCAAATAAATCAGAGAAAGACAAATATCCTATGATTTCACTCATATGTGGAATTTAAGAAACAAAACAAACGAGCAAAGGGGAAAAAGAGAGAAACAAACCAAGAAACAAACTCTTAATTATAGAGAACAAACTGACAGTTACCACAGAGGAGTGGGTAAGGGCGATGGGTGAAATAGGTGATGGGGATTAAGGAATGCACTTGTCATGATGAGCACCGGGAGATGTATGGAATTATTGAATCAGTATACTGCAGACCTAAAACTAAAATAATACTGCATGTTGACTGAAATTAAAATTAAAACTTCAAAAAGAAAGAATTCATGAATAAGTTTAAATTTAAACTGCTCTCTCTGAATCTTCCTCCTACTTAGCCACCAACATGTTATCAATCATGGAAGGATGAGGCACAACTGGGAAAATAAAGCCCCAGTTCTCTGGCTAGAGAACCAAAGAGGAGAACTCCAGGAAACCACAAAGTACTAGGGTTCTTAACACATCTGGAAAAAAATAGAAGATTAATCAAAGAAATAGAAGATATAAAGAAAACTAAGGAAAATTTTCCGTAATTGAAATTTTAAAGCTCACTAAACAGGCTCAATAGCAAAATGAAGAAGTCAGAATTAAGACTCAGTATACTTGAAGACAGATCAATAAAAATTATTCCAGTCTGAACAACAGAGAAATTGTTTTAAAAATGAACAAAGTCTCAGACATCTCTGCGATAATGCTAAAACATCTAAGTTATGTCAGTAGAGTACCAGAAGAGAAAAAAATATAGTGTAGAAGAAATTTTTCCAAAAAAATAAGTCTAAAATTTTTCAAATTTGATTAAAGACATACTCGTATAGGCTCAAGAAGCACAGAAAGCCCAAACAGTATAAACTCACAGAAATCCATGCCCAGACAAATGAGAAGAGTCCAGAGAGGGGAACTGGGTGGAATATCAATATTTAAGAGAGGAACAGAAGCGCCTGCCTACTAAGGGCGGGGGAGGGAAAGAGCCTGGAGAGAGTAAGATGTCTAGAAGGAAGGAAGGAATATCCAGCATAGTCAAATTCCTTACTAAAAGACATTAAAGGCAAATTTGATATCAATATGATCACAAAAAGGATTTCATAGTGCAAGTCATCAGGGTAGGCAGCATTCCTTATTGGTTTAAAGCAAAGGCTCTGGCGTCAGACAGATGTGGCTTTAATTTCATGTTCATCTAATTATCCGACAAAGCAGAAGTAACTTAAATTCCCTGAGATTAGGTTTCCTCATTTGTAAAACATGGTATTAAAGACCGTATCTGTTTTTGTCTACAAAACAGTATCTAACAGATACAAGGTACATACATGCCAAAAACATTGATAAACAAATGAATGGTTGGCTGGGTAGAAAAACTATGGAAGGATTAAATGATAGTCTTCCTACTGCTGCTGTTGCTATTGGATTTTTAAGAAAGTGAAGAGCACCAATCTGTACACATTTTAACAAAATTAAGTTTTTCTTGAGTACTTTTTATAAAATTTTGATACTGATTTGAATTTTCCCTCTATTTCAGATACCTACCAGACACTAAATAAAAAATTAAGGCTAAAGAACTTTAAAAAAATACAAATGTAGAAAATTGTTATTAGAGAAAAACTTAAACTGTAAGACACAGATTTTAGATTAACAAGTAGACATTATATTCTCTAGTGAGAAAAAAACAAAATCAAATTATTTCTTAACTGATACTAGATTAAGGTGCTCTGAGTTGCTCCCACAACAGGCTGAGGATGAAAAAAAAGTGTGTGTGTGTGTTGTGTGTGTATGTTTGTGCATGCGCAGTGTACTATTTCACTCTTTCATGTCATTTAATAACTCCTTATCTTTCTTTCAATCAATACAAAACATTACCACTCTGTTGTGAGGGCTGTATCAGTGCCTTAAACACTTAATAAATGATACCAACTATCTAACTGCAGAGGAATAACTTGCTGATTTTGCAGAGAATGTTCAATTTGGCTATCTAAAAAAAAAACCCAAATAATTGACATCTTTACAATTTTAAATTCAAACTTCCCAACATCCTGGAAAACATATGATGCAAAAGAGTCTCAAATCCTACTTTATTAAATAATGAAAAATAAAATCTATTGCATAACCAAATGTTACAGCTATACAAAACCAATACTAACCACATAACAATGTTGATTCAAAAGCACATACAGCACACAATATTACCTTTTACATTATTGTTAATGGAATTCTCCATTTGATATTACTTTTTAAAAGTAAGGTTTGAAAATTTTTCAGTATAGAAGTTTTCTCTTATGCATGCCTTTGCAGCAAAAGACATTAAAATCAATATGAAAAGTGTTTAGATACTAAGGAGATGTTTTCTTTCATCTTCGAATACTACAGAGATTCCAATAAAGAAAACCACAAGTTTGCTGAAGTTTAAAACATCTGGGGAATATCTTAAGATATTCATTCTTAAGAGCTCCATGTTAAAGAACAGCCTGAAGGGTAGATGATAAATCTGCTCTAAAAGTGAAGTGTGTTTTTAATCCCACTGAATATAAACAGACTCTTAAAAAAAAGAAAAGAAAAAGAAAAAAGGAACTATAACTCAAAAGCAAAGTGCCAAGAGACAAAAATGCTCCATAAAAGGAAACTTTAAAAATAAGCACTAGGGCTCAATTATAAAATAAAAAGAATTTAATTATTAAATAGTCATGAGAATATAATGATTTTAGGATATTAGCAACCAGAAAGTAACTATCAATAACCCTTTGTAATTGCTAACGGAAAAACATTGGGTGATGGGTTCAGATTACAAACACTCTTTTGTAAAAGATGTTTCTTAAGCTATAAGTTCTCATATGATAATAACAAACTCTCAGAAACCTAATGTAAGAAATAAATGGGATAATTTATATTTTTTAAAAAACTGTAGATTTAACTTTCTTTTATATCAAGTTAATACTAATGCAAAAGTTGTTTCATAAAATTTGTATTTACCAAATACACAATATAGAATGTATCAAGATAATGACACATAGGATCCTAAAACTCATACATTTTTTTAAAGTAGGCTCTACATCCGACATGGGACCTGAACTCAAGACCCCAAGATCAAGAGCTGTATGTTCTACCTACTGAGTCAGGCAGGCGCTCCTAAAACTCATAATTTTTTTTTTTACAGAACTTACAATAAAACCTTCCATAAAGCTTATTAATTTGAAGAGAGTATTCATACTATTTTTAAAAACCACCAACCCTGGACTCAATACAATGAAGAATATATTCTTTTCAGTACATATTGAATTTCAAAAGTAAAAACTTCAAACATCTGCCAATTTGGAAGCAAAAGCAAACAAAAGCAAGTACAGTACTCTACAAGATAGACTAATATATAATTTATAGGTAAATCTGTTTCCTAACTTCAAAGTATGTAATTTAAATATATATTATATTGGTAATAAGCCACCAAATTTGAACATTTTTAGTATTTTCTAAATGCAAGAACTCTAAAATGAAAATAAAGGACAATTAATCTAACACAGAACTGGTTTCTAATTAGACATACAATTTATTATTTCTGGACAAGAGGGAAGTTCAGAAAGCTTTATAAAAGCCCAGGTAGTAAATATTTTAGACTTTCATGGGTAAAGAGAAAAGCTCAAGGATATTTCTTAGGTGGTTAGAAAACAAGAGATTAACAAATTTCTAAAAGAATGTTTGCTGGTAAAATTAAAAATATAATTGAGTAGTGTTTTGTTTTTTGCTTGTTTGTTTTGTAATTCAAGTCTACTAATGAAAAGAATATAATTCTTTTGTGGGAGAATAACATTTCATTTAATTGGTGTTCAAAGTTACTGTTCCCTATCATCTAAAATGACTGCAAATATTCATCTGTTAACATTGATCTATTATGAAATTTTACATATTTCAACTTTGAAGAAGTCTTTTCACATAGATTCTGCCAAATACTGGTATCAATCCACAAGCATATGATTTTAATTGAATATATTAATCACATAGAAGGCATTTATAAAATTCTATTACAGGAGTCTCTTGATATTTGCCTTTTAGCATGTCACTACCTTATAGATTAATTATTTCCAACTCAAAATTAGATGGAGAGTCATCAATTGCATTGTTAGAGAATTTAAAATAAGGAAGCAACCTTTGCACTACCATCAAGGTCTGAAAAATACTCCTGGAACTACTGTTTCAGCTTGAAAAATATATCTGCTATAAATAGTGTAAGTATAGAGACATTACTTCTTGTTTTAACATCTGACAGAATGAGACATACATAAAGTAGCTTGACATTAGTCACAATTCAAATTACAGTAGTTGCTGTCAAATGACTACCATGGCATAAGTTTCAAATGTAAGTGCTACATAGCCCTCACAATTAAGAAACAATATCAGTATCATTAAGAAACAATATAAAGACTGATGGGGCGCCTGGGTAGCTTAATCGGTTAAGCATTGACTTTCGCTTAGGTCATGATCTCGCGGTTCGTGGGTTCGAGGCCTGTGTCGGGCTCTGTGCTGACAGCGAATTCAGAGCCTGGAGCCTGTTTCAGAGTCTGTGACTCCCTCTCTCTCTCTGACCCTCCCCTTCTCACGCTGTCTCTCTCTCTCTCCTAGAAATAAATAAAACATTAAAAAAAAAAAAGAAAAGAAAAAGAAACAATATAAAGACTGAAACGAAAGGTAATTTTCAAAGCCATTCCATGTGCTACAAAATTAGTTAATGGAACTTCTTATCTAGAAAACTTTGAATCTAGACTGTTAACTCAAAATAAGTGCAGTAATCAAATGGCAGGGTAGGTCAAATAGCTCAAATTTCTGACAGAAACTTATGTAACCATCTCTTTATGAAATCGAATGAAGTTCACTGTTAATACAACTAGTTCTATAATAATAAGTTACAGATCCAAATATTTTACACATTTTGTGATCACAATAATACAATGAATAACCATAGGCTTTAAAAAACTTACATTTTCACAAATTTTGTAAATGTTTTGACTTTTTTTTGTTCCATACGTATTTTGTTTCATATGTAACACATCTTAGCAGATTATACTTCACACTATACTGAAATAGTGTTTTCTTAATTTTTTTCAAAATATTCTTGCCTGGGGCGCCTGGGCGGCTCAGTCAGTTAAGTGTTTGACTTCAGCTCAGGTCATGATCTCGTGGTTCGTGGGTTCGAGCCCCTTGCATCGGGCTCTGTGTGACAGCTAGCTCAGAGCCCAGAGCCTGCTTCAGATTCTGTGTCTCCCTCTCTCTCTCTGACCCTCCCCTGCTCACGCTGTCTCTCTCTCTCTCAGAAATAAATAAAACATTTAAATAAATGAATGAATGAACATTTAAAGAAAAAAGAAAATATTCTTGCTTACAGTTGTTTGATACAGACTTTTCATGAAGGCTAGTTAATTGTCTAGTCACTTGAAACTCAGTATCATCTCTTTGAATTAAAAAAACAAACAACTGAATACTGTCAGTAAATATCTGACGACTCACCAAAAACTAAGGAAAATCACTCAAAATCACTATCTTCTTCTTTAATTGAATATTGATGCTGCTTCTAATGTCCTCAATTGTTTAAGCAACTATTGCCACCAAAAAACTGATAGTCTTAAATTAATTTCTCTAAACACAATTCTTTGGCTACCAATAAAATACAGTTAATTCACTCAACATTGGTAAATGGCTCTCATTGCTTGGCTAAGAAATTATATATTCCCAACCCTTACTTGGGAGCAACCTCATTTTGACTTTTTGTGTGTATGTGTGAAAAAATTGTGCTGTGATAAGCTATTATACTTTCAATTTTCAAACCCGTATAAGAATTGCTTTCCAGTGATATGGAAACCAACTTGACAATAAACTATCTGTAATAAATAAATAAATAAATACATACATACATACATAAATACATAAATACATAAATAAATAAATAAATAAAATTACTGATGAAGGGGAAAAAAAAAAAGAATTGCTTTCCTTGAGTTTGGAATACTTTAAGTGCTTAGCCTGATAATGGTAATGTATACTGTAGTCTTTTAATAGAGTTTAATAAACCCAATGTCTTATTATCTAATTAAATAAAATAAGCCATAGTTCACTATACTGCAAAAATCATGAGATTCAAAGTCCCCTTTTCTCTTTTTCTTGTTTTGACATGGTAAGTATGCACTAGAAATAAAAAAATAAAGTGTTATGCCAGAGTAACACATGTGACACTTACAACACTGTTGAATTATAACTGTATCATGGGGATGTTAGTATGCCAAGCAGCAGTGTGAAACAATGAGATGCCACAGCAAATCTTTGTTGTAACGATTCATCCCTGCCATAGTGGTGGGAAAGCAGCCATAGATAATACATAAGTGAATGAGCATGAGTATCTTTAATAAACTTTAATTACAGTGAAATTTAAATTTCATAACTTTCACATCATAAAATATTATTATTCTTTTTACCAATCATTAAAAAATATAAAAACCATTCTTAGCTTACAGACAACACAAAAACAAGTGGTGGGACAGATCTGGTCCATCCCTGCTTTAAAGAAGTCACTTATTCTCTTGGACTCAATTCTCTCTTTTGTAACATGTAAATAATATAATGATTGTTGTGCCCCTAACTACCACAAAGGGAAATGAAAAGGATCATCAAAGATAATACGTGAACAGGGTCTGAAACTATAAAACAAATGAGTATCAACTAATTTTACTTTGCATTCACAAAATACTGATTGCACAACAGTCAGTGTACTATGCAGGCAAATCAATCCAATTCCATAAAGATAAAAAAAACAAACACTCAGCATTTACCTGCAAAATACACAAGCACTTCAGGAAGTCACTATGGACACACAAAACAAACACTTAACCCACAAACTCTTTTAATAAACATTTTATTTCAGCAACCAGTCTCATTTGGGGCTTCTTCCACACAACCAGCAACTACAGTCTATCTCTTTTTAGTAGCTTCATAGTTTTCCATTGTATAGCTACAACTTAATCTCTAGAGTAAACTTTTAGGTTTTCGCTAATTTTATTTGCTTTTACAGGTAATATAAAAAAAATCCTTACACATATATACTTCATAGATCAAAGGGCTTAAGGCTTAAGATTTTGATAAATAATACTGATTTGATAAGTATTGATATGATTTGATAAATTCGATAAATAAAACTGTTCCTTCAAAAAGGTTGTGGTTATTTATACTCCCACATTATGAAACTGCCTATCCCTATAATCTTTGCCATATAAGAATTATCATAACAGGTTTATTTTAATTCCTATGAATGAGGGTGAACATTCTTTTGAATGTTTACACACCATTAATATTAACTTTCCTATCCATCAACAGTACAGACATTGCTCTTTATTAATATGTAATTGTTGTTCTCATGGATTTCTAGAAGCTCTTCACATATAAAGTCTTGGACTGTGATGTAGTTGGCAATTATTTTTATCAGTTGGTAAATTGTCTTCTGACTTACGCAAACTTTTTTGCCATGTATAAAAAATATTTTTAATATAGGCATTCATTCACTGCAAGAATATAAAAACAGCAAAGAATTGCAAACTAAACTCAAAGACTATAGAAAGGAGAAAATAAGAAAGAGCTGAATATGTAGAAAGAAAACAAACATGCTCTTGCAAATAAGGAACAAATAACCATTACAGAAATGCAAAAGGATACTTTTCATATAGACTATATAAATATTAAAAGATCATAGAAAGAAATTATGAACAAGGGTATGCCAAAGCATTTTAACAGTTAGACAAAAATGTACAAATACTTATAGTACAGGTGCACGCAAGCAGGGGAGGGGCAGGGGAGAAGGAGAGAACCTTTTTTATCTTTAATTTTTTTAGAGAGGTAGGGAGAGAGTGAGGGACATGGAGGGGCGCAGAGAGGGGTAGAAAGAGAGGCTCTTAAGCAGGCTCCATGTTCAGCACAGACCCCAATATGGGACTTGATCAGAGCACCAGGAGATCATGACCTGAGGTGAAATCAAGAGTCAGACTCTTAACCAACTGAGCAGCCCAAGGGCCCCAGTCCTTCACTTTTTTAATGTTAATATTCCCAACAAAGAAAACTCAAGGTCTTAATAGCATTATCAGTGAATTCTACCAAATATATAAGGCATAGGTAAACCATAGGCACAATCATACAGAGAGTAAAAAAGGTCAGGAATATCATAAAGAGTATCACCATTAAAATGAAGAAATCTATTAATGAAATGATATGAGGACAGCGAAAAGGCCAAGTCAGAGAAGGCATTTGCCAACTAAAATAAGTCATAAGCTGAATATATAGAGAATTTCTATGAACTAATTAAAAAATTATTAATAGAAAACTAGAAAAAAGAATTAAACTTGCAATTCACAAAGAAAGTATATCTAAATGATCAATATACAAATAAGAACATGCTTAACTTTATTAGTGGTCTAGTCAAGGAAATACAATTAAAACTATAAGGAGATACCACTAGTCACTCACCAACCAATGTGGCTAAAACAAAAATCTTAAAGACTAAAAATACCAGTGGAACAACTGGAACCTTCAGTCCTGTTGATGGGAATATAAAACTTGGGAAATCTCTTTTGGTAGTATCTAGTGAAGTTTAAGACAAGTACATCCAGGGACTCAATATTTCCATTCCCACTTATAATTTCAACAGAAATGTGTGTACATGAACACCAAAAGATACGTACAAAAATGTCCACTACTAGAATTGTTTGTAACAAAGCCAAACCTCAAACAACCCAAATACCCATCAACAGTAGAGTACAAAATTAAATTGAGATAGATTTGTACAATGGAATTGGATAGAGAAAAGAAAATGAAGAAAGCACTACTACATGCAATGATGTGGATAAATCATACAAACCAAGATGAGCCAGAGAAGCCAGAAACAAAAAATATACACTGTATGATTTCATTTATTTAAAGTTCAAAATAGTAAAGCTAATCTCTGGTGTTCTAAGTCAAGATAGTAGATACCTTTGGGGAAGAAGAAGGGCCAAGGGTGCTTCTGGGCTTCTGGCCAAGTTCTATTTCTAGAACTGGGTGGTAGTTAAACAAGTATGTTTACTTTGAGGTAATTCTTTCAGCAGTACACTTATGATTTGTATACTTTTTTATGTGTGTTATACTTCAATTCATAAAAAGTTAATAAAAGAAGAATGAATGTTAAGTTTTGCAAATGCATTTTTGGAATCTATGAAAATAATCATATAAAATTTCTCCAAAAATCAAATGGTAAAATCATATCTGTCTGGGTCCAGTCAAAAGACTAAAACCACATAGTAAGTTAAACAGGGAAATTTTAACATAAAGAATTATTAACTATGATTTAAAAAAAAAAGAAAAGAAAGCTTCATATGATATTCTAGGGCTAAATGAAGAGTACCCAAGGAAGGAAAAATTTATAAAGGATCAGACCTCTTTTGAGAAAGCGTGGTTCAGCCACCACATAGCAGAGCATTGGTTTAGGTGGTCTGGGGTTGCTAAGCAAACAACAGAAACTCTCTGGGAAACACTTGGAGAAGAATGGTAAATTACATTAATAGATTTTCTAATTCCAAACTAACCTTTCATTTTGGAATAAACCCGACTTGTACTAGTCTCTTGATAACTGACTGTATTCAGTTTATATTGCTCTTAATTTATTATATGTGGCTCTTTGTATTTAAAAAAAGTATTAAAAATGTATGTCTGTATATTAATTCTGTAATTACCCACCAAGTAAACATTGGTTTCTAATTATTTTTCACTTGAAATTTTTCATTTTACAGTAATTCTATCTGCAAATAGTATTTCCTTTCTTTACTATTTTTATACCTAACATGTTTACCAGGGTATTAATGATCTGACTTTTGTTTTTAAAAAGTCAACCTGTCTGCTTTCCTGATATTCTGATATTCTGATATCAGATATTCTGATATTCTCAGGAAAGCAGAAATAGTGTAAGGAGAAAAACTAGGTTAAGAGGCTATTATAATAATTCAGGCAAAGGATAATGGTAGCACAAAGCATGGAACAGATGACTATAGCAGTGTAGATGGTAAGAAGTGAATAGATTCAGTATATATTTCAAAGGTGGTTCAGTAAGATGTGTGAAGGATTGGATATATGCTGTAAAAAAAGAGAATTATCAAGAATATCTTTAAGGTTTTTAGTCTAAACAATCAAGATAATAGAGTTGTCATCAAGTGAAATAGAGAAGGCTGTAGGTGGAACAGGTTTGGGGGAGTGGGAAGATGTGGGATTCAGCTTGGATTTGTTGAGTTTAGAGTATTAAAAAATCCAAGCACATTCATTAAATAAATGCTGGAAGAACAAATCAGTCAATTCAGACATGACTGATTCCCCAACTTTCCAAAACTACTATGAGTAAGGACACAAAGAATTATGCCATAACATACACTCTACTTTACTACAAAGAAATGATTCCATGAGACCCACAAAAAGGATAGGCTTCACAAAAGGAACAATCCTCCCATGGCAGAAAATGGCTTACATGCCTCACTGCCATGTGTAAAAAGAACGAAAATGCAGGCTTTTCTAGAAGGCAGAACAAAAAGGCCCAATTCTCCTCCAATATATTACACATGATCTTTGTAAATAAAAAAAAAAAAAAACACCTTTTTTTTAATGAATAAAGAACTGGTATTCTTGGTGTAGCAGGCAACACTAAGCTCACAAGAATTCTAGATGGAGACAAAGAAAAGAGTGCAGAGATAGGCAGACAGATAGATGTTAAATGTTAAATAAATAAATGTTTAATAAATAAATCTGAGAAAAAAGAAAAAAAATTGCATAGTTCATAGTGCTAGTGATATAGTCATTCAGTGCCCAAAAAAGACCTGGCAAGTTCACCTCAAAAAAGACACATTGTATCAAAAATACAAACTCTAAGATCTTCATATTTTTCAGTATGATATATTTTTAATTATTCCATGCTACCTCCTTTTATTCCTACAAGAAAAGTCATGAGGACAAAAAATATTGTGAAGATGAGAAAAATGAAGTATGTATATAAAGATAACTAATATTAGAACTGGTATCTCTCATACTCCTTGCCAACTATTCACTCTCAAAGAATTTCTAATTTTGTAAAGCTGTTATACTAAATTAAATATGAGGCTGTTATAAAAACAACAAAACCTAGGAGAAATGTAGCAGATTATCAAAATCCCAATGACCTATCTGCAGAAAAGAAAATCCATCTTAAAATTCACATGCAATCTCAAGAAAAAGCAATCTTAAAATACATACAGAATCTCAAGGGACCCCACAAGAGCCAAAATAATCTTGAAAAGGAACAATGAAGCTAGAGGACTCACATGTCCTGATTTCAAACCTTACTACAAAGCCACAATAATCAAAAGAGTGTGTACTGGCAAAAAGACAGACATATAGACCAAAAATGGGATACTAAAGAAAATCCAGAAATAAAACCTTACATACATGGTTAAATGATTTTTGACAACGATGCAATGACAATTCAGTGGGAAAACAAGTTTTTTCAACAAATGGTACCGGGAAAACTGGATATTTACATGCAAAAGAATGAGAGTGGACCCATATCTAACATCATATAGAAAAAATTAATACAAAATGGATTAAAAACCTAAATTTTAAGAGCTAAAACTATGAAACTCTTAGAAAAAAACATAAAGGAAAAAGCTTTATGACAATGGATTTGGCAATGATTTCTTGGATATGACACCAAAAGCATAGGCAATAACAAAATTGACAAATTGGACTTCTTGAAAATTAAAAACTTCTGTACATCAAAGATAGCACCAACAGAGTTAAAAAGGCAACTCACAGAATGGGAAAAAATATTTATGAATCATATATCTAATAATGAAATAATATGCAGAATATATAGAGAACTCCTAAAATTCAACAATAAAAATCAAACAGCCCAATTCAAAAATGGGCAAAGGATTTGAATAAACATGTCTTCAAAGAACATAAACAAATGGCCAAGAAGCACAAGGATAGATCACTAATCATCAGGAAAATGCAAATCAAAAATTATGAGATACTACCTCACACTCATTAGGAAGTCGACTATTGAGAAACTAGAAATAATAAGTGTTTGCAAGGAAATGGAGAAATTAGAACCCTCATGCACAGTTGGTGGGAATGTAAACTAGTATAGCCACTGTGAAAATAAGGAATAGTGGCTCCCTCAAAAATTAAAAATAGAATTATCATATTATTTAGCAATTTCACTTCTGGGTATATTCACCAAAACATTGAAAGCAAGGTCTCAGAGAGATATTTGTACATCCACATTCATTGCAGTATTATTCACAAAAACAAAAACATGGAAGCCACTCAAGTGTCCATTGATGGTAACAGATAAGCAAAATATGGTGTTTATGTACAATGCAATATTATTCAGCCTTAAAAAGGAAGGATATGCTGACATAGGCTACAACATGGATGAACTTTGAGAATATTACACTAATAAGCCAGGCATAAAAAAGACAAATACTATATAATTCCATTTATATGAGGTACTTAGAGTAGTCGAAATCATAGAAAAGGCAAGTAGACTGGTGATTGCCAGGGGCTAGAGGAAAGAGGGGAAGAAGAGTGATAGTTTAATGGGTACAGAGATTCCGCTATTTAAGAGTTATGAGATGGATGGTAGTAATGACTGCACAACAGTATGAATGTATTTAGTACCACTAAACCTACACTTAAAATTGGTTAAGATGGCAAATTTTATGTTATGTGTATTTTATCAAAATTAAAAATGGGAAAAGTTAAACAAATGTAATAGAAAAATACGTTTTTAAAAAATCAATACTTTAATAATCATAATGCTTTCCCCAGTTACTAAAAATTATCATTAAGATTTGACCGCTGCTACAGTCCTCAAAAAATTAAAAGTAGAATTACTATATAATCCAGTAATTCCACTACTGGGTATTTATCCAAAGAATATAAAAACACTAATTTGAAAAGATATATGTACCCCTATGTTTATTGCAGCATTAACTACAATAGCCAAATTATGGAAGCAACCCAAATGTCCATTGACACATGAATGGCTAAAGATGCGACATATACATAATGGAATATTGCTCAGCAATAAAAAGAATGCAATCTTGCCATTTACAACAACATGGATGGATCTAGAGGGTATATGCTAAGTGAATAAGTCAGAGAAAGATAAATACCATATGATTTCACTTATATGTGGAATTTAAGAAACAAAACAAACGAACAAGGGAAAAAAGAGACAAACCAAAAACTGGACTCTTAAATACAGAGAACAAACTGATGGTTACCAGAGGTAAATGAGTGGATGGATGGGTAAAATAAATCAAGGGGATTAGGAGTACAGTTATTAAACAGATGAGCACTAAATAATGTATAGAATTGTCGAATCACTATACTGTACACCTGAAACTAATAAAACACTGTGTGTTAACCATAGTGGAATTAAAATCTTTAAATAAATTAATTTTAAAAATATGCTAGTTTCCCATTTGCCTATAACTCATAACAACCTACATGATGCTTTGGTAGAAAATGCTTTCTTTTTGTTATATGTCACATCAGGATTATTATTTGTTTTTATCAGCTGAAGATAATAATAAGCAAAATGCTTCTATATCCTTGAGCATATATTTTACATACGGGCAATAAAATGTATTACAAAACAGTTTCCATTTTAAGTTTGTTATTTGGCAGAAAATCTCCCACAGTGTTTAACTTATTATTATTATTTGCGACAGCCTCTTCCTAAAAGCAAGAGGCAGCCCATTTTCTCCAGATGACTCATTAACAAAAGTCACAGTAGAATGAAGTGTTCCAACTTGAAATACCAACAGCTAAATATAACCTCTTCCACAACATTAGAAAATGCAGTGCTTCTCTTTAGTCCATAAGAGCAATCTTAAAGGGTCACCTTAACAAAACACATTTAGCACTTTAGGTGATCAGCAAGAAGAAAAGCCTGGAACAATGTATAATTTTTTAAAAAGAAAGCATTCAGCAAAAATGGGGAAAACTTTATAAATCACAAAAAATGAAATTTTTTCTCCTATAAGTAAAAACACATTTCTTTCATAAAAGCATTTAATGCCTGAGAATATGAACACTGGTCACAAATATTAAAATTTATCTACTGGTCCCTAGTGTAAACTGAAAGGCTTTTTCAGCCATTAAACAAATGAGAATCCTATCATAGATATTCATTTGAGATTACTCTTTTGACAAGGAATAGTGATACACATTGTAGATCTTATAAAAATATTAAACCAAGCTATCTTTTCTGCATAGAAGTTAAACATGTAAAAACAATATCTGAAATTACTAATCAACAGTACTGATGATTTTTCAAAAAAGCAATAAAAAACTAGCACAAAACCAAGAAAACACAGTAAGTAAAAAAAAAAAAAAAGTTGAAGTAAAGAAAGGCAGTCTGACAAATTGAAGATAACTCTGAGAGGACAAAGGAAAAACTGAAGAAAGAAAAATCTGACAGCTTTTGAGTTCTTAGATTTAGTCATCCCTAAGGCCCAATTGTACCCATATTTTTGTGTGAGTGCACCTTAGTGACTTGAGTTACTAAATTTCTTTTTTTAGCCTAAGCTAGGGCTAGTTAGGTTTCTTGTCACATGTAGCCAAGAATCCTAATAGAGTTTAGAAATATTATTTTAAGAAAAAATAAACTACTAATTGTCCATGTATCTACAGAAATTATCAATTTTCAGGTGTACTATAAAACCATACATTTCATCTTCTCTCCTTTTTCCATAAAGGAGAATTTTTTTCCCTTTTTTTTAGGAGGTGAAGGTCATTCAAAAATCACCAAGAGAAGATTCACTACAGGAGAGTGCTTTAGAGGCAATTTTTTTGAAAAGCACCAATTTAAGAAAGTAAACTGATAGCAACTTTCCTGAAGTATTCACCCCTTCAAAAAATGTAGTACTGGTTTTAACATAAAAATAAGTTAAAAAAGAACAGGGAATAGGAATATTTTATTCTCAGTAGAATTACTGATGATCTTCATATTTTTCATTCTATTTTTTCATGTTTCCCAAATTCTTACCAATCAGAAAGAAACATGCCAGTTTGCAATAAGGCTACATTTAAGTAATTTTAACCCTCATCATGGCTCAAAGCACATATTTACTTAGGCTTCATCTTCACATAGTTTTGAGAGGCGAAATGTTTATTCAGTTCAATTCAGCAAATATTTATCAAATACCTACTGTACGTAAAACAAAGTACATAACGTAATGATATGCAGCTCATGAAAGAAGTCACAAGACTTCAGCCTTTATATAGTATGTATATACCTTTATACAGGTATGTGTGTATTTGACTGTGTGTGTGAGTGACGTCTGGGTTGCAGTAAAGTTTATTAAGCCACAACATCATGGTTCAATTCAACAAGGAAGTATAAACTATTTCGCTATGATATTTTCATTTCTAGCTGACATAATTTTCAAATGACCCATCATCCTTCCCCCATTCAACTGCAACACAAGGTTAAAAAACATTACTTACTTTTCATATAAATAAGTTCTTAAATAATTTAAGAACTTAAGGCAGTAAGTTTAAAAATAAAACATTCCTATTCCCTATTCAATAAATAATAATTTAAGGCAAATTAACTTCCATGGATATTAAGAAAGAAAAGTGAGGCGACAATGTTACCCAGTTTAGATCCCATTTTCCAATGTATTGAATAGTTATAATGGTTCCATACCAAAAGTATGTAAATAGATACCTCTAGTATAGGCAAAAAAAGGCAAAAAAAAAAAAAACCCAAAACCAGTAAGATTTTTAGGTGAAGAATTCTATAGTCAAGTTTTTAAAGTTTACTTCCATATACTATGGTCACTTGTTTTTTTAAACCACAATACTGATTTACATGACCCCTAGCAAAGTTTGCTTTCTATGCTGGAGAATGTGAAAACTGAAAATTTGAAAACTAAACTCAAGAGATTCTACTAGATGGGCAAGTCCTAGAACTTCCACTAAGTGCCCTCTCCCAGGACCCAGGAGATAATTGAGCCAATGTGCATTCAAGTAAGGCTTGATGAATGAAAAGATCTCAAAGCTCACAGTTGGCCAAGGTGTTTAAAGAACATATTTCTAAATACATACATATATATATAAATACATACATAAAATATCTTAGATTGGCACTACTCTCCCAAGCTGATGATACCCTGAAAAATCATTCCTCTCACTCACTTTTTACACTACTAAGTCTGTTGATTCCACCTCCCAAAGAGCCTTCGCATTCCACCTGCTTTTCCACCTGCTTTTTTTTTTTTTTTTTTCAATCTCACTGACACATGTCAGGACCTTATTTCTTATTGGGCTATTCCAACAGACGAATAGGCCTTTATGATTCAAGAAAGGCTTTGCTCTAATCCATTCTTCACAATGTTTAATCAATTAATGCTCCTATTTAATGTCATCCCCATCACCCACTATAAACAAATCTAAACTTATCAGTGCATACACACAATATAATATAGCGCCTTTACAGGTGCTAAACTCACTCAATTCCCCAACTCAGGAACTATGGCTCAATCATACTGAGGGGTTTCCACAAAATGCTTTCTCATGTCTCCACATGCCTTTTGCAAAGCCTGTTCACAAGCACAACCATGCCACATACATACCTTACTATCCGTGTAGCAAATTTTTTCTCACAAGCATCATACTTGTCTTGAAAGACTCAGCTTAAGGTATCATCTTCCCTGTGAAGCCTACCTTTTAATTTTCCAATCCTAAACTAGATTATCTCTCCTCTATGCTCTCAGAGGTCCCTTTTCAAGTAATTGTCTTAACACTTATCACTTGTTTATAGAATTACTAGCTGCGTGATTGGTCATAATTCTCTCTGATTCAGTTTGCTCATCCATACAGTTACTAATGTTATCTACACTGAAGAACTTTTATAAGAATAAATCCGGGGGAAAAATGTATCCAGGAAGTGTCTAACACTTAATAAAAGTTCTAGTAAATGACAGATATACTATGTCATTAATACTTTTCTCAAAGGCAAACACCTCAGCATTCATCTTCCCCACTCTAGCAGCTAATCCAGTACTTGGCAAAAAGTAAGTTGCCATACATTTGTAAAGTGAATAAATCCATGTTTCAAAAGGATGACTCCTGTAGCACTATATAAGGTGGAATTGAGAAAGTCCTGCAACAGATCCTTTAGGACCTCAGGAAGAAGGAAGAAAATCACTTTTAGGGTGTCTTCAAAATGAAATACACACTACACAGAGACTCAGAATATTTGGTGCCTCAATTGAGAATTACTACTTAAAGAAGCTTCTCTTAATTAAGATGGGGTCATGTGGTGGTTGGATGGGAATCCAATCTCTCACGTGTTGATGATGGAATAGAAAAGGCAGAAAGAAAGAACCACTGGAGAAATGCAGCCAGAGAAGAAAGTGCTACAGGATTCAATGCACGAGATGATGACAGGGGCAATAAACAAGAGAGTGGCAAAGAGGGGTGAGATTTGAGAGACATTTCAGATGGTAAATAATAGCTAGCAAACATCTGCTTGTTTAGGGAATAGGATCAAAGATGACTGAAAGCATCCAGTATGACAAAATAGATTGTGATAAAAAGTCAAGAGGCAAGCCACGCAATTAAACTGACTGAGGTTCAGAAACTGACAAGGTCAAAAGGGGGAGAGAATTGAAAGCAATGGCAAAATACAGTTGAAACAACTGACCATGCCACTCAGGCTAAATAAAGAGAATAAAGTAAAAACACACGGGAGCTAAACAGGAACCTGATACAAAAAATTTTAAAGCAGCCTCCGCAGGGAATAAGTTCAGAATGTGGAAAGAGGGTTGCTCACGTGGAATAGAGATAAGGGTAGTTATAATAGAGGAGTTTAAGGAAGTGTGATAACTGGTGCTGGAAATATCATCCACATGAGAGCTAAGAAGATAGAGGAAAATAGAGTATTTGTAAAAGAGGTACCAAGGTTTTCAAAGAATGTGAAGAGGTATAAAAGGATGACACTCAAAATGCTTCCCAACAACCTTTCCTAAGCAGGATCTAGTGTTCACCTTGCTGACTTAAGAAGTTAATTAAAGCACACTCCTGTTTCCTCTAACTTATCACTGTCTTCTGTAACAAGGCTTCCCTAACTATTTTCTGATATTTTTTCAATGGAAACTTCAATTTGTCGTGGTGAGAGAGTACATTCTACAATGAGGTGGCTTTCATATATTGAAAACAAAAATGACAGCAAAACAAATATGATTTGACACTAAACAACACATTAATAATATTATAATAGAAGCTATCAATGAACAATTATTCATTCTACAGTTTCTGGTAAGAGAATGACTTAAATGAAAACAAGAGAAAAAAACATGTATATATTTGAAATAGTTGTGAACACTTACATAAAAATACATGCTTTCTGGGAAACTTCATTGTGTTATTATCATACATCAATGATTATTCTTATTGCTATGTACAGCTTTAAAAGCAACAAAACAATTTCTTATTAAGGTGGTTAAATCCAACAAAAGGATAAAACTAAATCTTACAACCCTTAAAAGCTTAAGGGAATTAGTGCGATTTATAGCCACTGATAATATTTTAGTACATTTTATATGATCCAACTACAGTGTCTTTTCATAAGTACACTGGAATCACCATGCAATTTTAATCCATATGCTTAAACCTCTTTCACAGTTTACAGGAACAAAGCAGTTTTGATTCACAAACAATGCCCTGCAGTCAAATACACTCATGAGGTATTAATTTACAACTTCATCTGTGATCAGTTAAACTCCATGTGAAATCTTAAACATCCTTAAAAAGCTCACCACAAATAGTTCAATAAGAGATTTTTTGGTTAACATTACTTTAACAAAAAACATATAAGATTAAATTCTATTGTAAAATAAAACCAAATGCCACTTGCTTTTAAGGATAAACCACTAACAAAACAATCTTTTAAACTGTCACCTTTTGCATCTAAAATATTAATTAAAAATGTAATGCCAGTATCAAAAACATATGCTTCAAAGTTTTGGCAAGACAAGTCACAGATACAAAGAAAAACCAATTTCATGAAGAAAATGTACATATTTCAAGAAATAAGATGTTTCTTTAATCAGTCCTAAGAGCCAGACTTATTAAAATGTCAGGTCAACCTGAATCGTACCAAAACAAAAGATTAAAATTACCAATTTTACCAGACAGCTAAAATGTCAGAAACACGTAAATTATGGACAAAGACAACAATAATGAAAGCATGATATAAATATCCAATTCAGCTTATTTTAGTGAAAACAATAATCGCTAACTTCTCAGAAAACTGCAGTTTTAAGCTTTAAGATTTATGTAATTTGAACTTTAGAATGTTTGTTTACATAGGATTTTTTTAGCTAGATATAAGTAATACTTATTTTCATTGTTCTTTTAAGACAATCAGAGGAATTGATTGTATATAACAAAACATCCAGGGCTATAACAGCTCTGAGATCAATTTACAACTCAATATCATTTGAGGCCTAGGTTCTATCCATGTTTTCCCTGTGCCATCTGTAGTGTGATGACTTTTGCTCCTTAATGGTTCAAAAACAGCTACCATAGTTCCAAGTATTACTTTACCTAATGTCCAAAGTTCAGAAGAAAGACTGCCCCTTCTTTATGTCTAGCAAAATAAGAAAAAAAGAAAGAAAAAAGGAAAACTTTCCCATTAAACTTCTCAAGTGTTGCTGACCATTTATTACTAAATCAACCACTGGCACAAAGGGAATGAAATAACCATGATTGGCTTAGATTAATTCAGCCTAAAGAAGAACCCAGCTTCCCATAAAGCACATTGGTATATGGTAAGTGGCAAAAGCTGAAGTTTCTAATTAACTGTATCAAAAGTGAAGAATCAAATCAATGCTATTTTCATACACTGTATATAATAATACATAATAATCATTGTTTCCTTTACATGCTTCAAATGAACTACATATACCAATGTGGCAAATTCTTTTTGTAACCATTAATATCTCAATTCTGATCAACTGAATATCTCACTAGAAAACTACTTTATGGGGCACTTGGGTGGCTCAGTCAATTAAGAGTCCACCTTCAGCTCAGGTCTTGATCTCATAGCTAGGGGGTTTGAGCCCCACTTCAGGCTCTGTGCTAACATTTCAGAGCCTGGAGCCAGCTTCAGATTCTATGTCTCCTCTCTCTGGCCCTCTCCTGCTTATACTTCGTCTTCTTTCTCTCCCTCAAAAATAAATAAAACATTAACAAAAAAAAAGAAAGTCACTACTGTGAGAGACTGAGGCCAAAATAAACAAAAATTATAAATGACAGCTTGGAAGAAAGGAAGCCATATGATGGGGGAAAAGCTTGAGAAAAATTTTATCTTATTATTAATATCCTCAGAGAGATGCCAGGAGATACTGCATCCATGAGACAAGAACAGATGCTACTAAAAAAAACTATTAAAATAAATAGGAAGGCTTTGAAACAAAAATGACAGTAAAAATCAAAATTTCTCAAAAATCAATATAAAATTAGAAAAGATAAAGATAATTTAGAGTCCCAGTCTAAGATGTCCAATAACCAAATAATTAGAGTTTAAAAAACAAGAGAGAGAAGAAAATAGGAAGATATCAAATAAATAATTCAAGAAAATTTCTCTGAACTAATAGACATGATCCATGTCAAAGAATTCACCAACAAAATGTCCAGCAAAATGGATGAAAAGAAACCCCTACAAAGACATTTACCAGGACAAAGAGTCTAAAAGGCTTTTGTAAAATAAAACAAGTGTTTCAAACAGAGGATCAAGAAACAGAAGGGAATCAGATTTCACCACAGCAACACAGAAAGTAGCAGATAACGGAGCATTGCTTTGAAAATACAAACACAATTTTGACAATAAAACAAAAAGGAAACTAACTACTGAGACTTAAAATAGCCTCACACAATAATGTCTGCTTTAAGTAATAAATAAGTTGGTTTTATGATAGCCTGGGCCCTAAGAGAGGAGTATGATCACTCAAATCTGAGCAATTCTAAATATTTCATTTCTACACAGAGAAAAAGAAAAATGGAGTTGTAGTTCAATTCAGGATGCTTCCAACTTTAAGTTTGAAATTTCTCACAAGAACTCTAATATGTTCATGGAATACTTCCTTGTACTTGAAATCATGTAAACTCAAGGAAAATTAAAATAGCACTTTATTTTCAGTAAGATTAGGAGACATACAAAGTACTGCAAATTAATGAGGAAAAGATGGAATAATCAATGATGGTACAGGAAAACCATAAATGTAGACCATAAGCTTGTCAAAAGCACTGCCATGCAGTAGAAATTAAAGTAGAAAGTGGCACAAGGGTCCAGAGGTAGAAATTCACTAAAAAACACCTATTAAATAATACTTTTTGAAGGTGAGGGACTACCATGAAATATATAACTATACCACTAATTTGCCAAGTTAGAAATAAGACAAGATAGTGCCTCCACTATCACCACCATTTAACATCATACTAAACTACTAGCCAACACCATTAAACAAAATGAAGGAAATTAAAGGTATAAATATTGGAAATCAAGAAATAAATCTGTTACTACTTAAAACTGTAACTGTTGGGGCGCCTGGGTGGCTTAGTTGGTTAAGCGTCCGACTTTCGCTTAGGTCATGATCTCGCAGTTCGTGGGTTCGGGCCCCGCGTCGGGCTCTGTGCTGACTGCCAGCTCAGAGCCTGGAGCCTGTTTCAGTCTGTGACTCCCTCTCTCTCTCTGACCCTCCCCTGCTCACGCTGTCTCTCTCTCTCTCTCCCCTAGAAATAAATAAAACATTTAAAAAAAAAAAAAAACTGTAACTGTTGCAGAGCTTAAAAATTTTTCAAAAAATGAACAGAAAACTTACAATCAGTAAGAGAAGGTTAGATAAGGTACATGAGTAAGAAAAATAATGTAAAAAAATCAGTAACTTTTATATAAACCAAAACCACTTTAAAAAGATCTTGATTCACAAAACCAATGGGATAAACTTAAAAATATATATAATACATGTAAGAAAATAAATTTAAAACACTCCTGAAGGCATTAACAGAAGACCCGAAGCAATAAAAGTACAAACTGTGCTCTGGCTTAGGAAGACTCAATATTAAGATGTCAATTTAATTTCTAATTTTAACATAATAATCATATCAAGAGCAACAGGTTTCAGGTGGGGTTTTTTTTTTTTTTTTGGTTTTATGAGAAAAATGGTACAGATGAGACATGATAAGATGTTGATAAATAAATAAGGATAAAAAAGATGCTCTAAAAAAAATAATGAAGACAATAGCCCAATGGAGAACAAAACTTTAATAATGTTTCAGTAATTAAACTGGTGCACAATACTGAGCTCTATCCCTGGAACATGAGAAAAAGTCAAAAATAAACCCTAACAAACTTGTAAATTGAGATACGACAGTAACACATAGTTAAAGTAGTATCTCAAAATAATGAGAAAGAGATGGAGATGGGGCGCCTGGGTGGCTTAGTTGGTTAAGCGTCCGACTTTCGCTTGGGTCATGATCTCGCGGTTCGTGGGTTCGAGCCCCGCGTCGGGCTCTGTGCTGACTGCCAGCTCGGAGCCTGGAGCCTGTTTCAGATTCTGTGTCTTTCTCTCTCTCTGACCCTCCCCTGCTCACGCTGTCTCTCTCTCTCTCATAGAAATAAATAAAACATTAAAAAAAAATTAAAAAAATAAAAAAAAAGACATGGAGAAGTCAATAAACAGTATGGGACAACCAAATAACTTACTATAAAAGATAAAATAGGGTGTGCCTGACTGGCTCAGTTGGTAAAGCATGTGACTCTTGATCTCAGGGATGTTAAGGTCAAGACTCATGTTAGATAGAGAGATTAAATCTTTTGGGGCCACGTGGGTGGCTCAGTAGGTTAAGTATCTGACTTCACCTCAGGTCATGATCTCATAGTTCGAGTCAAACTCTGTGCTGACAACTAAGAGCCTGGAGCTTGCTTCGTATTCTGTGTCTACCTCTCTCTCTCTGGCCCTTCCGCTTTTGTGCACACTCTCACATGCTCTCTCTCTCTCAAAAATAATAAATGAATAAACTTTAAAAAATTAAATCCTTAAAATAAAATAGAATCCATATCACATAATGTGTGTGAAGACAAATTATAGGATGGATCAAATAATTAGGAGTAAAGAAGCCTTAAAATAATTAATAAATTCCATTATATAATAAAATGAAATTAGCAAAATAAAATCCAAATTATAATCATGTAAAAATGTTTGCAACTCATATCATAAAAGGACTTACATTCCTAACATATAAAAAGCTCCCAGAAACACTAAAAAGACCAACAATTCCCCTAAAAGTAGTCAGTGTGGTGCAGAAGACATGAACAGGCATTTCATAGAAAGAGAAAAGCAAATAGTTTTAAGTAAGATCCTCAACCACTTGTCAAAAAAAATACAAATTATACATAGGCTGAAACACCACTATTTAGTAATCAAGTTTGCAAAAAAAAAAAAAAATCAGAAGTTTAACAACTCCATTGGTGAGGCTCCAGGTAAAAGGCAATCATTTAAAAAAAAAAAAAAAAAAGGCAAGAAAGGAGGAAAAAAGAAAGAGAATGGACGATTTTTTAAAATCACAATTATGTTAACGAGAAAGACATAAGATGTTTTTAAAATCCAACTAATGGCTGTTACAAAATATACATCTGAAGCATAAGGACACCTAATGTTCTGAAGTGAAATAAGGAAAAGGATATACTATACTGTTCAGAAAGAAGTTTAACTGTAAGTACTATCAATTAAAATAGAAAGAGATATTACATAATGATTTTTTTAAGTTCAGTATAATATGAAGACATGGTAATTCTAAAAGTATGTGCACCTAATAAAATAGTCTCAAATAGATTAAGCAAAAACCTAAAATCTTTAAAAAGAAATTGACAAATCTAGCATCCTAGTAAATTTCTACAAACCACTTTTAATTATTGGCTGGTTAAGCATATAAACAAAAATTATAGGCGAGAAATAACAAGCTAGATCATGAGAGGATCATATAATGACATAATAAAACATATGGAATTCCTTACCTAACAACTATCACATATTCTTATCAAGTACACATAAAACATTATTAAAGTATTCGTGTACTAGCATATAAGACAAATTTCCAAAATTTCTAAACATTTTTAATGTCTATTTTTGAGAGACAGAGAGAGAGGGAGAGGGAGCAAGTGGGGGAGGGACAGAAAGAAAAGGAGACAGGATCTGAAGTAGGCTCTGTGCTGACAGCTGAGAGCCCAATGTGGGACTTGAACCCACAAACTGTGGATCATGATCTGAGCTGAACTTGGACATTCACCCAACTGAGCCACCCAGAAGCCCCTCCAAAATTACTAAAAGCAGCTATCAAATGGAACCTGTTCTATAATTATAATGTACAATTTAAAAAAGATATCTTTTTAAAAACTCATTATTTCAAATGTTCTGGCCATTCTTAAATAATTAACAGGCCAAAAAGAAATCTTAAGATTAATTTAAACCTGAATAGGGGCACCTAGCTGGCTCAGTTGGTGGAGTGTACAACTCTTAATCTCGGGATTGTGCTTGAGTTCAAGCCCCATATTGGGTGTAGAGATTACTTAAAAATAAACTCTTTAAAAAAGTACTTAAAATGAGTAATATTTAAAATACTAAATATTCATAATCTGGATAACAAAACACAGAAAAGTGTTTTGAGAAAATGTAGAGTTTTCATTGCAAATCTCAGAAAAGAAAAAAGCTGTAAATGCATGAGCTAAATGTTCACATTAAGATATTAGAAGAGGTAAAACAGATAAACCCAAAGAAAGCAAAAGGCAAGAAATAAGAGCAAAAAAAATCTATCAAATAGAAAGCAAAGGAGAGATCCATTTAAAAACACATACACAGGGGCACCTGGATGGCTGAGTTGGTTACGCGTCTGACTTCAGCTCAGGTCTGCCTCATCGTTTATGAAATCAAGACCCACATCAGGCTCTATGCTGACAGCTAGCTCAGAGCCTGGAGCCTCCTTCAGATTCTGTGTTTCCCTTTCTCTCTCTGACCTTACTCCACTCGCATGTCTCTTTCTCTCTCTCTCAAAAATAAGTAAACAAAAAACTTTTTCTTTAAATAATAAAAATAAAAATACATATGAGGGGTGCCTGAGGGGCACCTGGGTGGTTCAGTCGGTTAAGCATCCGACTTCAGCTCAGGTCATGATCTCACCATTCATGGGTTGAAGCCCCATGTTGGGCTCTGTGCCTGGAGCTCTGTGCCTCCAGCTCAGAGCCTGGAGCCTGCTTCAGATTCTGTGTCCCCTTCTCTCTCTGTCCCTCCCCCACTTGTGCTCTCTCTAAAAAATAAACGTTAAAAAATAAATAAAATAAATAAATAACACACACACTTGAGGAACCTGGGTGGCTCAGTCGGTTAAGCATCCAACTCGATTTCGGCTCAGATCATGATCTCCCAGTCATGAGAAAGAGCCCCAAGTCTGGGGCGCTCTCTCTCTCTCTCTCTGCCCCTCCTTGCCTCATTCTTACTCTATTTCTCAAAATAAATTTTTTTTAAACCCCATACACATATAACTACAGATACAGCATAGATTAAACAGGTAAAAGACTTGTGAGCAACAGCAAGCCAGCAAGTAAATGGGGACCTCAGTCCTACAACTCCAAAAAACTAAATTTAGCCAAAGACTTGAATGAACATGTTAGCATTTATCCTTAAGCCTTCAAAGAGAAATGTAATGCTGCCAACATTTTTATTTCAGCCTATGAAACCTCAAGCAGAGAACCAGCAGAGTTAAGACACACTGTACCAACTTCTGACCTACAGAACTATGAGACTATAATTGTTCTTTTAAGCTACTAAATTCGTGGCAGTTGGTACAGCAACAACAGAAAACTACTACACCATCCTTGCTTGACAGTGAAGTGCTGCTCCCGGCCTTTACTACTCCAGGTTCCTTTCATCCCCCTTGCTACTAAAGACTCTAGTTCTATAAAGGCATCTTCTACCATCAGCCTCCATCTACAGTGAACAGCCACACTTGAGGCTTCTCTATGATGCTGGTGCTCTTTCCTCTGCATTTCCTTATTGCATTATTGACAAACAAAGTGTCTTTCTGATCTTAATGTAGTTGATCCATTCTAGCATGCTTGTTTCATCCCTTGCTCTACTATCTGCCAGGCAGCCTGATACCTCTACTTCATATGATATATCTGGACCATCACTTTTTCCAAACTTCCAAGAGCCATCACAGCAGCATATTAGAACCAGCTCCAGTGGCCTTTGCCAGGAAGTTAATTGCTATGTCATTGAAGAATGCTCCTGTATCAACAGAGCTTTCTTTGGCTTGAATGCAGACCAAAAATCAAAGGTTTACAATATTTAGTTTGACCCTGAATCCAAAAAATCAAAAGCCTTTCCTTCCTAAGTCCTTGATGAGAAAGACTTGTCATTTTCAATCTATCCTTAAGAATATTGTGAAAGCTATAGACCTTCTCAGAATAATGTATATCCACGGGGGAGGGGGGGGAGGTGGTGGCAGGGGGCAGAAACAATTGCAAAGAAGTTTACAAAAGTTTCAAGAAAAACATGTAGCCCATATACTCCCCTATTGCAATCTGGATTTTCTAACAACAGACACTGAGATAGTTTGGGGTGCGAGACACTTATTAAGGATCAACCCCTGTGAAAAGAAGGGGGAAGTAGGTTTGCAAAGCAGGAAGTCAAATTATATTACCTCACAAAGCCTCAGGCAACCTGGCAGGGATCTCTGGAAATATATTACTTGTCGGAGTTGTCTCAGGTATGAACAAAATAGCTGGGGTCCTTATAACTCCATCTTTATCAGCTGCAGGACAAGAGCTGCCCTGGGAAGGCTGGGGTTTCTGGCAAGGAGGCTTTCTGTAGCAGAGATAGACCTTGAAGACGCTGACAGATGAAAGCTTTCTGATTACTTCCCTCCACACAGCTGGGCTGCAATTCCTCCTTGAAGGAGGATCTGGCCTATACAATTTTACTTAGGAACCTGTTTTCTCCATTTTAAAAATCCTTTCCTTCCATGTACTTTCTACTTCTACTCTTTTCTACCTCTTACTATACCAATGTGCTTTCTTAATGTAGAAACCCAAGCATTTGTAGCCAAGTATGTGTACGTCAGAGACCTCAAAAGAGGTATACTACAAACCATGGACAGACTGAAGCTCAATATAGATTTAGGACCTACTCTGAACAACAAGGCCTCATTTTATTTGTAAATTGCTGACTATGGCAGCTAATGAAATAATTAGATAGGAGTAACTAACAAAATGATCTAACAACAAACCAAGTAGAAGACTTTTCTACCAAACCAAATTGGAATTAAACATGGGATAATTTACTCATCACAATAAGAAGCAGTAAAATATCACTGTTTTGGGGCCATAAAATTAAACATCTATAATACTATCTTTTTAATTATAATCAGAATTAGAAAATAAGGCACATTTTTAATGTTTTCACTATACACTGCATTTAAAAATAACCTTCCTTCATGCAACATTTAAGTTCATACTGTGAGACAACTGCATTTTAGAAGTTAGATACAGAAGTCAACAAGACAAAGCTCCAACTTTCAAGGAGCTTCTCCATTCTAGTTAGAGGAGTCAGATAATAACAAGGAAACAGGGGCACCTGGGTGGCTTAGTTGATTGAGCATCCAACTCCTGATTTCATCTCAAGTCATGATCTCACAGTTGGCAAGATAGAGCCCCGCATCAGACTCTGTGCTGACAGCAGGGATATTTAAAACAAGGAAATAAAGTCGTTTCATATACAAGTAAGTGCTATGAGACGTGTCATTTAAACTTAGACTAAAAGAAGTCCAAAAGAACCATAATAAAGAGCATTCCAAAAAGAAGAAACAAATGCAAAGGTCTCAAGGTAGAAATGAGTAGCTGCTGAAGGAAGTAACAAGACAAAGATCAGTGTCACTGAAACATTTTGAACAAGAGTACTCTTAGAGGAGGTAAGAGTTCTACTCAAAGTTTCAATGTCAGGATTGATCACCCTTCTTCCTACCTAATCTGTTTATTGCTGTTTATTGTTAGAGAATTATGAAAATGCTCGTGACTAAGAGCTGATAAGCAAACACTTTCAGATCATGCTTTCCATCATTTATTGTACTCCCCTTGTATTATAAAAAGATAAATCTACATTTTCACAGAAATTGAAGAAATTGAATTAAAGAATGAAAAAATATCACACATCCCTTACAAGAATAATTAACTTTATATGTAACATTCAGTAATGCAAAAGATATCAGCATTAATTCCCCTTGATGCAAATTACCTACATAGACTTTGACTGAGTCACATTAAAAACAGTAAACATTTACACATCATAAGTATATTCTGAATAATTGAGCTTTCCCTACATGTTAAATCTCTGCAAATCAATGGATTTGCAGTCTCATTGATTTCTACATCAAAACGAAAAAAAACAAAAAAACAAAAAACAACCAAGTATTTGTTTATTTGTTTGCTGGACTTATCAAAGAGAAGGTTAAGCTAACTATAACAATACCAAGTCATACCAAATAATACAATTTTGATAAACACTATCAGAATAAATAAATTATATATTTAAAACAAAATTATCTTCAAATATACCTGAATGAAAGTATAAACAAATACTTTTTAATCTCTAAGCATGAAAACATAAATGGCTCAAGTATGTAATCAGTAGTGCAAGATGTGAAATTTCCAACATGAGATACGACAATTACTACAAGACATTGTCTCCATGCTTCACATTAACAACTTCCAGTGTGCAGTTACCAAGAAAATGCACAACTTGATGTGAATATATGCTATACTAAGAAAAATTCTCAATACAGAAGCCCTATTTGTAAGTAGGCTAAGTCTCATTTGTTCCTTAATCAAACATAACCGGCCCCTACATATAGTCCTCTCAAATGGAAGATTACAATGTTATCTTCTGCTTTTAACTTGATTGTACACATGTCTACTGGGCTTCCTTCTCCAAAATATTATAGGTTTTTTTGTCTACACTAAAAATTGGTAGTGAGAGATAATCTTTCTTCTTGATGATCTCTGCACAAGTATCATAAAATTTTAGCAGCTATCATATCCACAATTGCTGACACTTACTTGGTTACCACATGGATTTCAAGGACCTTAATCCCATAGAACTATCTTTGGCTGTGATAAGTTTGAGTAGATTTGCAGTCTCGTAGATCACCAACATATACACACTGCTTTAAATTTGAAACTCTCAAATGCTTTGTCTTTTAACATAAAGTCAATAGACATCCAGCAATGATTCTCAGACTCTTCTGTAAATTCAAAAGAAAGTCTACCAATGTTTCTTATTGACTACTTTCAATTGCACAGACTAGCAGCTCTCAAAGCATGATCCATAAATCACATGGGTCTCTAAATTTCTTGCAGAGAATCCATGAATTAAAACTGCCTTTTTTCATGTTATTCTTCTACAACTGTCTAGGGAAGTTTTCCAGAGGCTACATAAAATAATAACATCATTCTGGTGGCTAATGGAATAGATCCTTACGTATTTTTGTTTTCTTCTGTTTTGAAAATTTTTAAGGTAATAATATATCTTGGGTATTAATATGTGTGTTTTCAAAGATTAATTAAATTTGTTTAATTAATCTCTGAACTTCTGTCCTCTTACTAGCTGTATGTGCTATAAGTATCTGGGTGAGGAAATATTTCATTTATATATTTCAACATATATATTTATGTCATATCTTTCAATCAATATATTGCAACAGATTCAATGCAGAAGCCAATGAGACTCCATCTGCGTTCTATTAAGTCAAACATTAAAGAGATTTACAAAAATGTAACACAATACCACTCATCTTACAATATTTTTAGTTTTGGAAAATATAGGGTATTTTTCACAATAAATATGTTACGTATGTTAACATATAATGGGTTTATTACAATTATCTTTAATTAGATTAATAAATATTTTCAAATGTCTCCATTTAAATGCTTTAAGTTTTTTAGATTTTTAAGTAAACTTTACACCCTAAACTCTACATCTAACGTGGATTTCAAACTCATGACTATGAGATCAAGAGTCACTGCCAAATTAGCTGGCCAGGCACCCATTTTTAAATTTCTGATATGGTTAATATCAAAATATATAACCCATTAAGCAATACCTCTGGGGCATAGGCACACTACTTTACACATGTTTTAATCATTGGTTTTGTCTTCAAAATAATTCCTGTCATTGCATAAGTCAATTTTTCACCATTTGCAATTTTTTTAAAAAATTCTCCTTTTAATTACCATCATATTGATATCTTTCTCCTAATTAGCATTTCATATTCTTATTGCTTTCCCACAAATATTCTTTTTTTTTTTAATGTTCTATTTATTTCTGAGACAGAGAGACAGCGTGAGCAGGGGAGGGTCAGAGAGAGAGGAAGATACAGAATCTGAAGCAGGCTCCAGGCTCTGAGCTAGCTGTCAGCACAGAGCCCGACGTGGGGGCTCGAACCCACAAACTGTCAGATCATGACCTAAGGAGAAGTCAGACACTTAACCAACTGAGCCACCCAGGTACCCCAATATTGTTAAAAATAAATTACAATTAAAACACAAAGCAAACATGCCACAGCATAATGAACACAATAATCAACAATAAGATGACAGGGCCACATCTATTTATGAGATCCTTTGGTCTGATGTGGCTTTATTTTGTTTACAAATTTTTATATGGTGAAATCTGGTAAAAAGAACTTTTTATACTTTACATTTATATTTATCAATTATAAGTGAAAGATACCAGTATAATACAGCTTGTAGCTAACCACATTTAAATATGCTGTAAGTCAAATAATGATGTACTATGTTATTTTATAAGTAAAATTAATAGTCCTATTCCATCACTATCAAGAGTTTCATGTGTGTGTATTACTAGTTATTGGAAATGTGGGTTAACAAATATCTAATGTTCAAATAGTTTAAAAGCCATTGTAGGGGTTCTTTGCTTGAGGCTACATACCAGTTAACTTAAATGGATTACAAAAGCTTTATAATTGGTGAAAAAATTATGATAAATATAAGCAATATTTTCTAATGAAGATAAATGGTAAGTGAAAAATTAATGTTACACTTAAAATATATTTCTGAATATTGTACACAGCAATGAAGCACCTTAATTAAAAAACATATTTAAACAATATTTAATCATTCATCTTTCTCTCTTGCTGCCAACTTCCTTCTATTCCTCAAATACATGAAGCTGTTTATATTATTTCCCCAAACAATAAAAACATTTATCATAATTTCACTATATTTATTGCTATCTTTAAAGACAATTTATATTTCCCAACATAGATTACAAAAATCTTGTATGAATGAAATCTACACATTCAATATAAGTAAAAAATATAAGTAAATCATGAATAGAACAGTATTTTTCAACTGTCATTCAAGCACTGAAAGTAGTAATCAAAAATTATTTTTTAATTATTAAAAGAACTGCTACATTTGAAATATTGACAGATTATAGATGAATATAAAACACAGCAGTGTTGATAAAACCCAAAAACATCTGGCTCATAATCATGCTCAGAGGTAAATTAGCACTTCTAGAAGATCTAATATGTGCCAGGCACTACACTAGACTAGATATTTCACATACATCATCTTATTTCATCATCATAATAACTATAGCCCCAATTAGCCAATAATGAAGTGGACTCTGAGAAGTCACATAACTACTAAGTAGCAGGAATGGGATCAAAGTAAAGACAAATTCTAGTGAAAAAAATAAAAAGAATGAAAACAATTTTAAAAGAACTTTCTTAAATAAATGATTGTCATTTTACAACCATTCTTTATTCCCAAAACAAGACTCCAAATTTGCTTTTGGGGAACCAACTCTCCAATATCTTTTTTTTTTTTCCTTCTGTTAAGAGACATTCTCTCCAACATTCTTGCTCCATATATTTCCAGTAGTGCTAATTCTATCTCCAACTGCAGAAGTGGGTATATAGCTCAAGCCAAGCTAAACAGACCTAATATGATCTAATACCACAACTTTTCTTGAGGCCACTAAAACAAACGCAAAAAAGTAAGAAGGATGTAAACCTATAGCTGCTGGCAGCTACCCTATGTCCAGGAAAGGAGAGCCTATTTGCAAAAGGAGCCAAACCAAGATAAACTGAGCAAACAATTGAAGAGGGTCCAAAAACATTATTTGAGTCACTGGATCAAGCTTCACCTGAACTTGGCCATATCATGGTCTTTTAAATTATGTGACTCAATAAATTTCCATTTGCTTAGTTGGGGGATTTCTGTCACTTGTTCAATGTACCTATCAATAAAAATTTAATGGTATAAATCACCTGCAGAAATCAAATGATGTATTTAATTATTCTCAATCTAGAACCTAAAAAAGATTTTTTAATAGGAATCAAGGAACTATTTTCAATATTTCAAAATTTAATGGAGTTGCACAGTATACAGACCTGGAACAAAGCCTCTGAAGCTTAATAAAACACTTAAGTTCTTTCTGACTATATTATTTCAATATAAAAACTTTAGTTATCTTGTTTTAAATTTTTTTTAATGTTTTATTTATTTCTGCGAGAGAGAGAGACAGTGTAAGCAGGGGAGGGTCAGAGAGAGTGGGAGACAGAATCTGAAACAGGCTCTAGGCTCTGAACTAGCTGTCAGCACAGAGCCCGACGCAGGGCTTGAACCCACAAACTATGAGATCGTGACTGAGCCAAAGTCGGACTTAACCGACTGAGCCACCCAGGAGCCCCTAGTTACCTTGTTTTAATAAGTTCTAAATAGAAATTGTTTTTTTATATATAAACCTTTATTTTTAAATTAGAAACAAACTGTTACTTTTAAAATACAGTTTTATTTGATGGATAAACTGCTTTAAGACAGGAAATTTTTCAAAATGATCGATCACTGGAGGAGGAAATATGAAAAATTATTTTTTTGAAATAATAATATAAATCACATCTTTAATATATCAGTAATTCTTGACTAACCCCTCAATTTCTGACTGCCTTTCTATCTATCTTTCTACCCTGAGGCTATTCAGCCCGGCATATGGAATAAGTAGTCTAGGCTAATGGCACCACCTAGTGTCCTGTACTGGTCACTATCAGACTGTCTTCCACTTCCTTTTACTGGTAAAGGAACACAAGCTAGTCTCTCACTGTTGTTCTCATTAATAATTCTTCCCCCAAATCCATGTCTTTCTTATTCATTTGTACATATACATTGTCCTAAGTCTCCTCTCATGCCACTCTCAACTGTGCAACTTAGTGTGGCCTTGATCTTTGCCAGGTAATCGGTGCTTAATGTAAGTTATTACAAGCACTTTCTGAAGTTAACTACTGTAAGTATCCCATTCACATGCCAAAGCTCACAGATCACTGGACAGGCAGTGTGATTTTAAAACTCATTTTCTTAATTACTACTCATAAGTCTCATGCTGCTTTTTCTTAGTTCTTCATTTTTTACTACGGCCAAAATACTTTTTTTTTTCCCCAAAAAGTAATTATTCAATTCTGGTTCAATATGGTAACAGAGGAAGACCATGAACTCATCTCCTTCAAGGAACATATGAAATTACACCTATTTATAAAATAATTCCCCAGGAAGGAAAAATGAGAGCTGACTGAACAGCTTTATTTGTTTTGTTTATTTATTTGTGAGAGACAGAGTGCGAGCAGGGGAGGGGCTGAGAGAGAAAGGGAGACACAAAATCTGAAGCAGGCTCCAGGCTCTGAGCTGTCAGTAGAGAGCCGCATGGGAGGCTCCAACCCACGAACAGTGAGATCATGACCTGAACTGAAGTCTGTCATCCAACCAACTGAGCCACCCAGGCACTCCTCAACATCACATTTTTTAAAGTGCAAGTTAAACAGTGAGATTTCACATGTACCAAAATAGAAATAAATTAAAATTTCTACTGATACCAATTCTTAGCAAAACAATTGAGAAAGGGAATGCTCAGATACTGCTGGCAAGAACAATTTAGCAATCTAATAACGTAAGAGATGTGTGGCCAACAATTCTACAGGCACATATAAATCCCAGGCAGCATTGTGCTACAGAGCTTTCTGGAACAACAAGAATATCCTTTATCTACAATACGTCCTTTATCTATAATACATTAGCTGTTAGTTACATATGATTATTGAGCACTGTAACTGTGACCAGTGCAACCAAGAAACAAAATTAATTGTATTACATTTTAATTAACTTAAATTGAAAAACCCATGTGAAAAACACATATGGCTAGCGGCTACTGTATTGGACAATACAGCCCTAGAAAATCATTCACATATGAATATAGAAATAAATACAAGAATCTTAACTGCAATAGTTTTCTTAATACTGAAATTCTTGTAAGTTCTCAACAGAATAAACTGGCATATTCATAAGTAATATATGGGAAAACTAAATTACATATAAAAATAATTTGTTAATATATGTCTCAAACATATAATAGTGCATTTAAAATGTGAAGGATAGCACAGTATAAAAAGCGTTTACATGTTTTAGAACCTACAAATCAATCCCCATATTGTTTATAGATACATATAAATGCAGTTTAAGCACTAAGAAAAGTGTTATAGTTAAAAACATCAAAAATAGCTAAAAATACCAGTCAGCTTGGGATAGGAAGGAGAATGGGATTGCAGATTGCAAAGAAGTATCTGGAGGGCCCCAACTGTATCTATAACATTTTATTCCCTCCCCCAACCACACTCAAATCATCAATGAATATAGCACAATGTTAAAACATAGGATACATGGGTGTTTTGGTATTATTAAATTTTACTATATACTTAAAATATTTTATAAGGAAAAGACTAAAAACAAGAAAATCCATGCTCCAAACTATAGAACACAACCACTTGACAGTTTTAAAGTTCCAGTTTATTCTTTAATTTCTCGCCATCTCAGTTAACTAAAATCCTCTATTAAACACAATAAAATCAAACTTGTGAAGTCCTAAAATATCCAACTGTATTTTCATGATGAAGCATAGCTTATTACCAGAAATGTTTTCTACTTCCTAGTAGTAAAAGCAGAAAAAAAACGCAAGGTTTCTCTTTTCCTTGACTTTTTGAATTATTCAATTCCCTTGCGTAGTATTGTGGAAATCAAGTATTTAAGTATGAAAAAACAAAAAACAAAAAGCAAAACAAAAAACTCCGCTATATAAGAATTACCCTTGGGATAATTCATGGATTCCTGAACCAGGACGTTTCGCCATGAGGTCAACTAAAACATATGTTTTAAATAACATTTAATCTACTTTGCTGAACCTCTTATTGAAAGTTTATGTTTTGCAACAATTGAAGAACTCATAAGGATCACATATTAAGTCTTTCTGCCAAAACATTCTGCTCTCCTCTAATTTTGAAAATCAAAAGCTAATAAATGTGTTCATGAAAACAGAAACAAACATTGCATTCCATTTAAAGAAAGTTTGTCTCTGAATTCAAAAGTTTTCTTGAATTGCTCAATCCTATTGTTGAGAAGTACAAAATACATGTTTTATCAATTAAACTTCTACCAATCCCTGGGACTGTAAGTTCCATGAGAGCAAGTATAGTACACACCGTACCCCCAAAGATTAACACAATATGGATGAGTAAGTGAAGGATCAATGACTAAAACTACCTATTTACATTTACCATCAGTATCAAATGTGTTCTATGTTGGTTTGTTGTACATCATGACTTGGTAAGACAAAGTAAAACGAAACACTGGAAATAAACTTGCTTAAAAAAACAATTCTAAATGTTGGAGCTTCACCCCAGAATTTGAAGTTCAGGAAGGAGAATCTCAAAGCTTCTCCCCTCTCTGCCTTAAATGCAATCCACTCTCCATCTCTTAGAGGAAACAGTGATAAACAGGATGAAGGCTAAATCCCAATTTTAAGTTTAAAATCTGGTGTCTTATGGCAAGGTCTTCTCTCAGTGTTCCATTTGGTTGGCTCTGTCTACAAAATGACAAAGTCAGGAAAAAGGTGTGGAATGCATAGTTTAAGCCAATCACTGTCAGCCTAAAGGAAAAGAGATCTTTTCTTTTTCTTGACCCATTAACCCTTGAATTGATTCTCTCATGCTATGTCTTCCCCATTAGAATGCTAAGTTGAAAAGATGAGTATCAGGATATGCATGTAGGAGAAAATGGCCAAATAGTTCTGTCTGCAGAATGAATACAAAAGGATGTTTGCAAAATATATTATAAATGGCCAATAAAACAAAAATGCTTTCAACCTCAGCAATAATCAGAGAAAACAAAGCTTATCAGAACTATTAAATGTCACACTTGCACCTATCACATTGGTAGGAGTAAATAAATACTATTACACTTTATCATAAATAACTGATACAACTTTTATGAAACTTAGCATCTCTCAAAAGTTAAATATATATTCCTTTTAGTTATATCTTATGTAACACTGGCAGGAAAACCTCCACAAAACTGGCAAAATTTTGTAAAAGTACATGCAAAAAGATTTATAAATGTGAGTAGTTTTGGTAGTGAAAAATTAGAAAAATCCAAAGTATTCATTAGTCAGGATTGATTCGTAAAAATAATTCACAGTTCTAGAGAGAAAGAACAGAGAAAAAGGTGAAGTGGAAATTATCCAAAATGAGTAACAAAAATGGTAAGAAGGACAATCAAATTTCCAGATTGTAAGGGCCAATGATGCTCAACACAGTGAGAAAAAGAACCATACTAACAAAAATCACATAAAAATATCTTAAAATACCAAGGGAAAAAAGAATCTATGTAAGAGATTCCAAAGACAAAAAAAAGATCACATATAAAGGCTCAGAAATTAGTCTTCTCATGGGCATTACTGGCTACTAATGGAGAAAGACCTTCAAATTTCTAAGGGAAAATTCATTTGCAACCTACAATTCTATACCTAGTTGAAATACCAATCTAATATGAAGGTAAAATAAAGACATTTTATATGCTTGCAAGTACCCAAAAGTTTTACTTTCCATCCTTTCTTTTTGCAGCAATACTGGAGGATGATATGCTTAGGCAAAATGAGGGAATAAACTACTAAGAGAAAAAAAAAACAATTTATCCAACAAAAGAGCAACAAAGGGAAGTGCTATTAGAAAGCTGTGGAGAGTAAAAAACAAAAACAAAACAGAACAAAACAAAACCTGATAGAAGCAGAATTGAGGATGAGGAAAGAAGTTGACAGGTAATATTAATGGAGTTTTGGGACTTATATTTAAGCACTCAAAAAAAATTAATGAGCGATGCCTGAGAGAGTTGCTGAAACAAAGAGGGAAAGTAGTAATTTAGCACATAGGAAACTAAGCAAATGAATAAGCAAGACAAATAATATGGGATGGGGGAAAGAATAAAAAGATGTATTTATAACGTCTAAAATTGGTTCATCAAGGAAAGCTGAATAAGCATATTATTAGACATAAGGTAGTATCAGAAGGAATAACCTGAGCATAAAAGTGGTTGTTTCTAAACTAATTTGACAATAAACTATTTGTAAAAAAATTAAAAAATAAAATAAATAAAAGTGGTTGTTTCTAGAGAACTGAGAGTGTTACTGAATGATCTATCACAGATGCTAACTCAGGTAAAGCCAAGAAAAGCCCTAAAATGCTGGCATGGCCAACTGCTCCATCCTAGGGAATCTCAAGGGGGCTGGACAAATCTCTAGCACAGCTCCTGGCTGGCTCTGCCAACACTGTTGCCAAACAAAGAATAAACTCACTTCAAGGGAAGCCAATAACTCAAGAGACAAGAGTTTGTAAGAGAGAAAGGGAGAAATGTATTTCCGGTGCCAGCAGGCTCAAGCCTTAACAACCAATCTCCCTACTGGCAAGATGGACACCTAGAATTTTATGAGGAGACATTGAGGGGTACATGCAAGAAAGCAGGCAGAGGGCATGTGATCCTGGGTGGGGGTTGGTATGTATTCAGCCCAAGACCATGGGCAGGGAAGGGGATATGTGGGGTGTGGTCTTCTAGGCATTCTGTTGTTATTGGGGCTTTTCTGATGGTTGGAATGTCCCAGTCATTGCAAAACACCTTTATCAGTGCCTCTAGAAAATGCGGCAAGAAATAAGGACAAGGGTTTTAGTTGGAGCATGAGTTAAGCAGTCTGGTTTATTTCTAATTTTAGCTGTTGGGGTCTCCTGTTGAACAGGTGAGCTCACTAACAAGAGGGCAGGAGACTGCTGTATTTTATTGTAAACCTTTTGGTAATAATCAGTTTTTTACCCATATGCAAGAATTACTTTAATTTAAAAAATTCTTAGGCCCTTTTGGGGCTGTATGAAAAAAAGCTCCTAGTATAGTCAACTTTGCTGATGTTAAAATTAAAAGACTCTGAGAGACAGAAAACAGGCAAAACAGTTAATAAAACATGAAATATATTATTTGGACATGTAAAATAACCAATTTAGGAACTGAAACAATGATGGAAGCAGGGTAAAGAAAAGGTAAAACTGGATTGAGATGAAGATTCACCTAATCAAAAAGGAACACAGAAAAGTAGAAATATCAAGAAGTATTATATAATCCTACTATAGGTAGAAATAACCACAATAGACACTCAAAACAGAATTAGTTAAAAGTGACTACCTTGGGGGAGTGGCAGTGAAATATGGAACAGGATTTCTTTTGTTTTTCATTATACATCTATTCTATTTGATTTCTAATGATGTACATATATCATCTTTGGGTTTTTAAAAAGTAGCCCTGAGATATAATGGATCAAAAGTCCATGGGGTTCCCCAAAACTTGTTATCAAGAATAACTTTCTCAAAAGGGTGAAATGCATTTAACATAGTCTTCACAATCTAGAAAAACTCTATGTAGAATATTCTTGTAAATTGTAATTCTTGTATTCTTGTAATATTCTTGTAAAGAAATTCAAGGGGCGCTTGTGTTGCTCAGTCAGTTAAGTGTCCGACTCTTGATTTCGGCTCAGGTCATGATGTCGCTGTTGTGGGATCGAGCCCCATGTCAAGCTCCGTGCTGTCAGCCCTTCTCTGCCCCTCCCCAGCTCACTGTGTGTATGTGTGTATGTGTGTGTTCTCAAAAATAAACTTAAAAAAATTCCTTCTGGAAAAAAAAAAAAAAAAAAAACAAATACAAGACAGGTTAACAAAGGAAAACTATTACATTGGGAAGAAAGCTCAGCAGGGAAAGGAGTATTCCCAATCATATGAATGTGCAGAGAAAGAATGAATAATGAAACTTAATCTGAACCATTTAATACAATGAGCAGTTATTTGAGAAATATTATCACATTGAGTTCATAATTCATTCCTAAGAATTCTGAAACACACTTAAGTCACCACACCTCAACAAGAATAAAATCTTAACAACAGATCACTTTGCTAAAGATTTTTAAGTTAATTTAATTTCTAATCACCCTTTATAATTCTGAAAAAATTCACTTGAGCACATGTTTACATGTTCAGAACAAACCACTAATATTTTGCGTGAGCCATGACAAGGAAAGGTTGAAAAACAATGAATGAAGGTATATATCCAGATGACATTATATATATAACCATACGTTAGAAAATAAATTTGGTAACATTTTTTTAAAAAGTAAAAATTGAGGAAAAAGGTAGAATAAAAATGATATTATTAATATCTAAAGATACTGAATAACCACCACCTCATCCCACAGCACTCAACAATAAACATAAATGGCAAATACACCTTCATTAAAAAAAAATGAATTTCTTAGTTTATCAGAGTTGATATGTGAATTACTTGACATTATGATCCTTCACTTTTCCCAGCTAAATAAAATGCTTCAAATTTTGATCACTTCTAAATCTGTTGTATTAATGCTGAAACCAATTAATGATGCACTGTATCCAGATAAGTAGAATTAAATTAGTGTATAATTGATTAGTGTATAATTGAAGCAGTTGTAGATTTACCAACTTTAATTAGGATGGCTTATTACAGATAATTTACACTCTAAGAGAGAAAATAGAATGAAGAAGTTCATCAAAACCTTAAATTAAGATCAGAGATCCAATATCATAGATTAGAAAGGGCTATATGCAAATACCAAGTACTTTGAAAGTAAATCACTTTAGTCCAAAATCCTTTAACAGAGGAAAATTGATTATTAACCTGTCAGCTTAGATTTTCAAGTTATTACACTATTTATGGTAATCTACTATAATAGGTGATGCTAACTTATGTGAGTAAATAAAAGCATACCAGTAATATTTTGTCTACCTACAACACTAAATTAGATTTAAAAGAACACATACTAAAATACTTAAATATTTCTCATAACTCCTTTAAAAGGTATTCAAACAAGAGAAAAATCCCATAAGTCTTACCCTAAAAATAAATAAAAACTAATTTACCAACAAAGAAGCAAGTAGGAAGAAAGAGCATCTTAGCAACAAAACACAGAAATAATGTCTGCAGTTCTCTCAATACCCTTGTGGGTGGTAACTACAGCCCAGAAAGTTCCACACATAAATTGCTAAATCCCCCGAGTTTAAAGCCATGGTAATTAGGTTCATTATCTTACATGCTAATGACACAGAGATAATAAGTTTGCAGTGAATAATTCATATACTACCAGCTCTCACTGTGATGCTCATTGCTAATAGTTTATTTACAGTACAAGTTACACTACATTTTTTCTATAGTTTAAATTTATTGCCTAGATAAACAGGAATCATTTAGTGTGGAAATTTAATTTACTATCAGTAAATGGTAACAATCTTAAGCATATATTGATTTGTATATTTATAGTGTGATTTTTTTACTCATTATTCATAATTAGTTAAGATAATAATTGAAACACCAAAAGAACATCTTATAGAAAGATTAAGGTACTTATATCAATATAGATGATTATTCTAAAGATATTGGATAATGATGATTATCCAAAACACTTAACTGATGTCAATAAATTTTGAATTACTTTAGTAATTCATATTTTCAAGTAAATAGTAATATCATCACACTCCTTGCCAAAAATGTACATATAGATTATTTTAGAACTGATATCAAAGTGCAAGTAAACTACTTGGGTTTCTTACCATGTAAACACTGTAAGATAATATCAAGTGCAAGATTAAATTCAGGGACCTATTCAATTGCAGTTGTCTTCAATTTTTACCCAGTTTTGCAATGGATTCATATCACACTTGCTATATTTATATCAACAAGTTAAAAGGTAATTTTAATCTCTTTTAAAATGACCTTCTTATAGAAACTTGGCAAAAACTTATCTCATTTTGTTACTGTATACATGAACTATTGTGGTTTCAATATCTCAAAATCAAATTAGGTAAAGATTTTCTATAATTTTTATACTTCTACATTGACTCCTTCTAAAATAACTTGATTTAGGGGCGCCTGGGTGGCTTAGTCGGTTAAGCGTCCGACTTTCACTTAGGTCATGATCTCGCAGTTCGTGGGTTCGGGCCCCGCATCGGGCTCTGTGCTGACTGCCAGCTCAGAGCCTGGAGCCTGTTTCAGAGTCTGTGACTCCCTCTCTCTCTGACCCTCCCCTGCTCACGCTGTCTCTCTCTCTCTCCTAAAAAATAAATTAAAAAAAAAAACATTAAAAAAAAATTTAAAATAACTTGATTTCTAAGCTAAGACTTTTAATATGCAGGTCATATCAATGAAGACAGGTCAGATATGGTTCAGGTAACAATTACAAAATCTCAATGGCTTAAATAATAAGGTCTTTTTCTCATTTACACTAGACTCATTACACTAGACTGACCATCTAAGGGTTCTACTCCATGTCTTTTCATTTCAATACCCAAGATAATGGAGCAGTCATCATTTAGAATTCTACCAGTCATCATAGCAGATGGAAACAGAGCTCTGGACAGTCTTGCACTGGTCATTAAATGCTCAGACCCAGAAAAACAATTTCACTTCTGTTCATAATTCATTACCCAATTAACTATCTAAGAAAGTAAACCCTGAAAAATTTTAAATATTAAAAATAATTAATATTTTATTTTTAGGTAACCTCTATACCCAACGCAGGGCTCCAATTTATAATGCCAAGATCAAGAGTCACATGCTTCACCAACTAAGCCGGCCACACACCCTTAAAATTTAAAAAAAAAAAAAAAATTCCCTTGGGACGAGCACTGGGTGTTGTATATAAGTGATGAATCACTCAATTCTACACTTGAAACTATTATTACATTGTGTGTTAACTGGAATTTAAATAAAAACTTGAAAAAAATTCTCAAAGACATCAACTTCAAGAAGTAAGTTATGAAGATAGATTAGATAATGTTCATAAAAGACTTTGAATACAAATGGCATTCCAAATTCCTTTTGGTATTACTTCACTATCACATCACAACCATCTATTCTTGCCAAATCTGTCAAAAGCATAACCAGGGTAATATCAAGCACACTTTCAAAACCGCAAATATGAACAGACCACCTACTTAAAATCCTCTGATCTTCTTAGCATCACCCTCCATGAAATGATCCTAGCCTGTTTTTCTGTCTTCTCAGAATATTCAGTACAACATACAGAATGCTCCAGGAAGATAAATCTAACAAATATGCTGTGCTAAATCTTTTTACATGCTGCCCATGTGAGAATGCTTTCTCTGCCACCCCCACTTGATGAAATCTTACTCCTCCTCCAACTAACCGTAGGCCATCTCCACAGTGAAGCTCCAACTGACTCTGATTCCAACACCCAGTTCTGTACTCCCTCAACACTGATTCCACATCTCCACTATAATTGTTCATTGGCTGCACACTAGATTATGAACTCCTTGAAAACAGATACTGTCGTATTTACCGCTGAATCGCGAGCACCTGACATTTACTGGCAAATCAACAAATAAATGTCTAGGAAAATAACTAAAAGCCCATAATCTCAAATGAATGACCTTAAAGGAAAGCAACATGTTTTGATGAATAACTATCCTATCAGTTCATGAAGATGTAATTGCAAAAATAAGTTTGCTCAATGAGTTCCTTTTAGTATATGAATGCTAGAGTCTGTTGGTAGCAATTCTGATGAAATTAACTTAAAGCTATGTAATACTCAGTTCATTTTTCCTTCATCTGTTCACCAGCCTTCAATTTATTCAACTAGTATTTACTGAATGCCAAATGTAGAGGTTCTAGAGATAGCATTAACTAAGGGTCAGCCGAGCCACTGTCATCAGTATCAGACAAAAAATAGGTCAGTTCAGGAGCACCTGGGCAGCTCAGTTTGTTAGGCTTCTGACTTCAGCTCAGGTCACGAACTCCCTTTCATGAGTTCAAGCCCCATGTCGAGCTCTGTGCTGACAGCTCAGAACCTGGAGGCTGCTACAGATTCTGTGTTTCCCTCTCTCTTTGCCCCTCCCCTATTCATACTCTGTTTCTCTCTCAAAAATAAAGATTAAAAAAATTTTTTTCAATAGGTCAATTAAATATTTTCCTCACTGATATCTCACCTAATTTTGTGACAGTTTATTTTACCATCACTGTAATAAGAGAGTTAAGACTTTACAATGTAATTTTATATTAACATAATTCACTATAGTTTTGAAAACATTTGGAACAAATATCATCCATTGGCCATGAGAGTGTCAATTATGTTTGGCTTAAAAATCTTTTTTGAAGTATATTATAGAAGAGTATCGTTCAAGTTCATATTAAAGACCTTAATTAAATAAGAGCAAGCTGACATTAAAATAGATGGCTTTATTTTTAGAAGCAAAATGAGTAGGTAAAAAATATGAAGGCATGTTCAAATTTAGTTGCTAGATCTGAAGGGATAAACACTGAAAATGCTGCACACAAAAAATTAATAAAAATTATAAACCAAGTATTCTTTGTAATGATACCTTATAAATTAAAGATTAGAATCTTTAAAAGTAACAAGACACTTGGAAAAACAGCATGCTCTACATTCCTGAAATATTTTCAGAGAAAGAAAAAAGGCAAAGTTATCAGCCTAATACTCAGTCATTCTTGTTATCTCCATTTAGTTGCCTAACATATTGGCAAAAGAAAGTGACTCACAGAGCCACTGAACATATTTTTGTGTTTAGCACTGTGCAAAGAATATATTTTTTAAGAACACATTTGTTTTAATAATAAAAGAACTGATAAATTAAAAGCTGTATCTTTTGGTGATATACTATTACCTAAAATCTGTCCTACTATAGAAATAACAAGAAAGTGTTTATTTCTCATTTTAGCCAGGTATAAACTTGATAATCTAATTTGATAGGAACTTTTTAATTTATGTCAGATACATGTGGGAAGACCATTTAATATAAGATTTTCTGACTGTAGAAATTTTAACCTCTCACATAACTGGCTTACATATATTTATAGAATTATGAAGTACACTGCTTATCAATATAAATTCAACTAAAAATTTACAAGAATTATAAGTGATAGAGCAGCAAATATAATTGGAAAAGAGCAGAATCATTATTAAAAATTAGGAGGTTACTAAAACAGTTGGTTAGAATCACTGTTTTATATAATAAAGCTTCAGCATAAAAATTCTACCAGATCTCATGGGTAAAATGTAATAAGAGCTGTTAATATAATGAAAGGAAGCTCACTGAATAGCTGACTTTATCTAAAGTATTTTGTTCAAAGACTGGAACTAACTATACCCACTTATAATACAATATTGAAGTACATTTATTGGTTGTTGAGAAAAAAGAATGCTAAGCAGAGGAGATGGTATAAAATACAGGAATAGGATACTTTTGTATTCAGGTGAATAAAAATCTCAACTGGCAAATACTGAAAAATTGGGAGATAAAATAGGCATATTTAATTGATTATTTTAAACACTCTAAAAGAAATAAATGTGAAACTACAGGTAGTAATGATTTATTTTAATGCATCAGACATACCCAAAGATACCAAAAGAGATCATTATAGTAAATAAGACTTAAAATTAACTCTAATTACCCTATGTTCCCAAGCTTAATGAAGAGAACATTATTAATAAATACAAGTTTGAACTAAATGATAAATACAATATATTGTAACTTTCCCTTGTAAAACATTTCATGATTAATTTCTAAAAGAGAAATGTGAAACATTAAAAACATTTGGATAAAAGATCCAGTTTTTAGACCGTGAATCAATAATAATATTAAATTTGATGCCCAAACAGAATTTATTATTTAAGATTAAAAATTTTCTATTGCTAAAAAGAGCAATAGAACTGTGACTTAATTTAACTGTGACTTAACGAAAAACATAGGAAAGCAACAGGCTCAACAGTGTACCAAATAAACATATGGCATTATTGTATGCTATGAGCTAAAATGAATTTATGAATAGGCAAGAATACACTTCATAAAAATTTCCAAAATTGTATAAATATTTCCAAGATATTTCTAAATATTCACGTTTGTATTGCTCATTTTATTTATTTTTGTTAAAATTTTTTAATGTTGCATTCATTTCTGAGAGAGAGAGAGAGACAGCGCGAGCAGGGGAGGGTCAGAGAGAGGGGGAGACCCAGAATCTGAAGCATGCTCCAGGCTCTGAGCTAGCTGTCAGCACAGAGCCCAATGAGGTGATCGAACCCATGAACTGTGAAATCATGACGGGAGCTGAAGTCAGTCGCTTAACCGACTGAGCCACCCAGGCGTTCCTGTATTGCTCATTTTAGAGATTGTTCAACTGTATTTGTTATTAACTTTCTTACATTTCTATTTTATTATGTCTAGTAAAAGGACTATTTTCTGAAATGTAAGTTTCAATCAGAGGAACGTGTGTATGTATTTGTGTCTGTGTCTATATGTCCACTTCAATGTAAAATGTATTTCTTGCTGTTAAGTTGTAGTTGACAGTATTTTGATAAACACTACCATAAATAAATTCTTGCATATGTATAAGAGGCACATATAAGAATGTCCATAATCACAAACAACTGGAAATGACACAAATGTCTGTCAACAGGTGAATGAAAAAAAAAAAAATGAGGGATGCCTAGATGGCTCAGTCAGTTAAGCATCCAACTCTTGATTTCAGCTCAGGTCATGATCTCTCAGTTTGTGAGACTGAGTCGCACAAAGGGCTCTGCACTAATAGTGTGGGACCTCTTTGGGGATCTCTCTCTCTCTCAAAATAAATAAAGTATAAATAAACAAAATGATACATATTCATGCAGAATATTACTGAACAATGAAAATCAATGAACTATAGCTACATGTATCAACAAGGATAAATCACAGAGATATATAAAACTGTACTAATTTTATACAGTTTAAAAACAAAACTAAAAACCATACTGTTCAAGAATACATATTCACAGTTAAATTATGAAGAAAATGTATTTAAAAAAAAAAAAAAACACCAAACCTATATTCAAGAGGATGGTTACTTCTGTGAGGGATTTGGAAGAATGACTCTAGGCAGAATACAAAAGGAGTCTCAAAGCTATTAATAACATCATATTTCTTCAAATGGGTGAAAAGTTCATGAGGTTTAGTTTCATTGATATGCTTCAAAACATGATACATATTCTTTTGTTTATATCAAATACCCTTTAAGGAAAATGCTGAAAAACATATGTGGGGAAAGTTTGCTTTCTATATATTTATAAATTACTTTGATCTTTCATAAGGAGCATGAAGCAAAAAAGGGTGAATTTTGTAATTTTGAAATTTTAATTTATAATAACTAAAAAATAGGAAATAGACTAAGAGTTTACTGAAGTTACAGCCTCCAGAAAAAATAGTTAAGAGTTTATTAGTTATTTTGTTATTCATTCATTTTTTTAAGTAGGCTTCACACCTAGCATGGAGCCCAATGTGGGGCTTGAATTCACAACCCTGAGATCAAGGCCTGAGTTGAGATCAAAAGTTGTTTGCTTAACCAACTGAGCCACTCAGACACCCCTATATTAGTAATTTTGTTAGTTATATTAGATTTTTCAAAGACGTAACTAAACTTTCACATACACGTTCAGTACAAATGTACTTAAAATATATTTTAGGGGAAAAAAGGCATGGGAGGGGGGTGTTGTACCTGGCTGGCTCAGTCGGTAGAGTGTGCAACTCTTGATCTTGAGGTTGTAAGTTTGAGCCCCACGTTGGATGCAGAGATTACTTTAAAAATAAAATCCTTAAAATATATATAAATGAAATAAAATTTATAAAATTATGCAACAGAGTTAAGTGGAACAAATGTCCCCAAAGCCCAAATTTTTAAAGGAAAATAACACTTTTAAATATTTAAAAATTACAGTAGTTCTTTATATATTTAAGCCCGAAGAGTGATAGTGAAAGAAACAGAAAAACATTCACTTTTAGCCTAGAAGGCTGACCTATAAGCCTGTATAGTTTTGATAAGGATCAGGTAAGTGCTGGGTGCTACATTCTTTTTTTTTCCAAGTGAAACAATAGTTTTATTTGAAGCATGCATGTTTTTGTCACATACCAGGGGGTTGACTTTTGGGTCCTGGTTTCTATGATAAGATCATGCATCTTAGACACAGCTTCCTGGGAAATGAATTAGAAAAGGAGCAAGACACAGCCTGGCAAGACCATTACTGTTGCTGTGAAGTCCTACAGAAAGGAAATATCTTCTTCAATTAGCACCAAGGATAAAGACTGGTCGGCAGTTGAGGCTGGCATCTCCTCTTTCCACAGCAAGGACTCTCTCCTAAACGGAGGCAGTGGGCCACTTGGCAATTTTGGCTGCAGCAACATCTCAGGGCTCCTCAGTTCCCTCAGTGGATTCCTAATTCAGTCCCTTCCTTCCCTTGAAGATTTCAAAGAGGAAGGGCAGGGCCTATGTCATGGACACTACTTGTTCGATGAAGCTGACCAGGTTTACGTTCCATTCTAAAAGGCCTGCACACTCACATGCACTCAGGGTGATGTGGATCTTATTGTACCCACTAAACCATTCGGGATGGTAGTCCAGTTTCTCAGCTTGCAGGGCCACCCTTGTCATGAAGCCAAAGGCCCAAATGAAGTCTTTGAAATGGAACTGCCTGAAGATAGCATCTCTACCTTCCAGCTCGTTCCACCCCACGGCCCTCAGGTTTGGCAGCAGCTGGTCCCTCTCCTCATCACTTAACCTCTGTGCTTTGCCAGCCATCGTGAGCACTGTGCGGGTGCGGACGTGGCCAAGCAGCAGGTGGCTATGGGGCAGGAAGATGGCACCAGGCCCTGGTTGCTACATTCTAAAATGGTCTCATAACTGCCTGTATATCTTACCAATAGTTAATATCAAACTAAATAATAAGCACCAGAAAAACCTTATGAAAGTAGTTTTACAAGTAGAAACTCGAAGAAAATATTTATGATCTAATACTACCTGCATGTCCCCTGCACCTTGAACACTAAGCATATAACCACCAGCTTCATACAGCAAAAGTACAGTCCTTTCTGCCCACAGGTCCTGTCCTCATACTAAAATAAACTTACTAAGTTGCACCATAAAATTTCTCAAGAATTCTTTCTTGACCATTACGTTCAACAATCCCACAACACATATGCAATTGAGCATATTACACTAAAAATATTTTTTCATGTAAATATTTTCTTACTTTCAGTAGAGCTGAAAGAATTAAAACATAGTTTCTATCTTCAAACAATATACAATTTATAGGAAATGGCAAACAGAAAATAATTTCAATACAATACAAAAAGTACTCATGTGAGCACAGACAGGAAAGGTTAGCATGATGGAGAGGAGATCAAGAAGGCTATTAAATAAACTTTTAAAAAATACTGAATTTTCAAAGCAAACCTAAGTTAGCTCCATGTGGAGAGCAAAAACTTCCAGACAGAAAACTATGTAAGCACTGAAGGCAAGGCACAATCAAGAAATTCTGCGGCTAACCAGGAAAACTAAAGCCTGAACGAAAAGGAGGCTCAGAGGGAAACTAGATAGAGGTTTTCAACTCATTTGAAAGACTGACTATCCTGTTGATTTTCAATACTGATACTACTGGAAGTTAATCATTCCTCCTCTAAGCTAGCTCTGTATCTTTTTTTTTTGTTTTGTTTTTTAAAAGTTTATTTTATTATCTATTTTGAGAGAGACAGAGAGGGAGAGAGTGCAAACCGGAAAGGAGCAGAGAAAGAGGGAGAGAAAGAATCCCAAGCAGGTTCTGAGCTGTTGTGGAGCAAGGGCAGTGCGGTTGGGAGAGCCCAGTGCAGGGCTTGAACCCACAAACCACGTGAGATCATGACCTAGCTGAAATCAAGAGCCAGACACTTAACCAACTAAGACACCCAGGCGTCCCTACCTCTGTTTCTTGTACAGGTTCTTTTATTATTTCCTTTAGCATACTATATGATCATCTTGCCATTTATTTTGTGAAAATTCATAAAGGGAAACCTCATTAAAATGGAACCAAGAGTTCAGACGGGGAGCTCTCACACCCTACCACTGGCGGTCAACTACAGACCAACAGGAAAGAGATGAATCTTACAAATCCATACTACTTTAGCTACTTCTTTACTAACCCAGTAGGAAAAAAAAGTTTTCCTCCTTCCCAAGCAACAGCCCAGCCAATGAGAGAATGTAACAACTCAGCCAATGAAAGTCACTATACTTCGAAGTCCCAGTTTACTCCAATGGATTTTTTGTTTGTAAAAGTCTTCCTAACTTCCCCTGTCCACTATAAAAGAGCATAACTCTCCTTTATTTTCTGGACTTGCCTATGGTTTTGTCACAGCTTGCTTGTCCCTAATTGCAATTCTCTACTATGCTGAAAAAAACTCACTTTTGCTGGGAAAATAACTGGCAGTTTTATTTTTAAGGGTAACAGATTAAAGTAAATTCACTCACATATTTCTGATTATATCATCATAATTATCATTACTTTGCTACTAATCTATCCTATTCAGAAATCACCTCTATCCTTCACCAGGAGAAGCCACTTATTTGAAGCCTACTACATACTGTTTTATAGGATGCTTCTTCACATATTAAAAACTCCATGAGGTCAGAGACTGGGTCTGTTTTATAGACTAAAGACAAGACTTAATATAAGACCTACACGACTTAAAGTAATAGTCACCATAAGGGGATCCTAAAAATGGAAGCCAGCACAGAAGATACAGCTTCAGTTCCTGATGACTGACTGTAAAGCTGTCAAGCCAACCTGGGCACCAACTTACAGACTTCTATTACATGAAAGAAAAATTAAATTCTACCTTGTTTCTGTTGCTGTAATTTTGGACTTTCTGGTATGCAAATTCAATCCTAATATACGCAACATGTGAATTAGTGATTAACATTTCATGATAATGAAACACTGGAACACATTAGAGGCCAAAATTAAAATGTTCTACCCCTATGAATGAAGTTGAATATCTTCATATGTGAATTTATTCATGTATTTTGTTGAGTGCTACAAACTACCAAGTCCTAAATTGTATTCAGTATTTTGGTAATTAATTTTAGAATCTGTCTTTCTGGAGGTATTCTCTTTCAACCTCAACTTGGGTACTACAATTCAATTCTGGTACTAATGACCCAGAGTTAGCACAGACCCCACAAGTTAATGGACACAGTTCACAGCATGATTCCCTCACATCAGACCACCCACACTTCTGACTACATACAAATTTGGGGTTTTCTATTACCTTCCCACAGGTTCAATAATTTACTAGAATGACTCACGTAACCAAGGAAAGTGCTATATAGTTTGACCCTTGAACAACACAGAATTGAACTGTGCAGGTCCACTTACAAGTGGATTTTTTACAGTACTGTAGTTTCTCCTCTATATAGTTTTAACAGCATTTTCTTTTCTCTGGTTTACTTTATTGTAAGAATATAGTATATAATACATATAACATAAAATATGTGTTAATCAACAATAGTTGGCTATTAGTAGTTAAGTTTTTGGTTAGTCAAAAGTCATATATGGATTTTAAATTGCATGGGCAATCAGCACCCCTAAACCTCCATGTTGGTCAAGGGTCTATTGTATTTACAATTACAGTTTTATTGTAAATAATACAACTCAAGAATAACCAAATGAAGAGACAAACCAGGAAGGTCTAGAAGAGTCCCAAATATAGACCTTCCATGCCCTCCCCTTGTGGAATCAAAATGCAACACATTTCTGGCAAGTATTTTGTTTATTAACAAGGAAGTTTCACTGAGCTTCACTGTCCAGAGTTTTGACCAGGATTTCATTACAATGATTGACTGAATCACTGACCACATGAACGAATTCAATCTCCAAACCCCTTCCCAGAGGTGGGCTAGCTCAAAGTCCCCAATCCTCTAAACAATCACATGACTTGATCTTCCTGGGTGAGCAGCCCCCCTCCAGAAGTGATCTAGGGGCACACCATGAGTCACTTCATTAGCATAATGACAGTGATAGCACAGTGATCCTCGTAGCCCATAAATAACAAAGACACTCTGTCACTTGGGAAATTCCTTTGGTTTTAGTTGCTCTGTACCAGGAACCCAGGGTAAAAACCAAAATCTTTATTATACAACAGGGAGTGATTCTGTCTGTTCTTTATTAGCTGGCACACAGTAGAAGCCTTCTTTCCCCTCATCAAATCTCTCCCATTCTAATTTCTGAAGAACATTAATGAAGAAAATATCATCAAGGCTGCCACAGCCATGTATTAGAAAGAATCTGATAAAATCTAAAGGAAGATATTATCACTCTAATCCACTGTAGATGTTTAAACAGCTACATTCTATTCTACTCCAAGTCTTTCTGTTCATTTCAAAACTTTTACCTTTATCTTCTATCATAATACTAAAACATGGGATTCTCTGAACTGTCACCTGACATACCTATTTCAACACTTACACAAAACAAATATTATTGAGGGAGAGAGAGAGAGAGAGCAAGAGAGAGAGAGAGAGGTTGCATGAGCAGGAGAGGGGCAGAGAGAGGAGAGAGAATACCAAACAGGCTCCACACTGCCAGAGCAAAACCCTATGCAGGGCTCAATCTTACAAACTGAGAGATCATGACCTGAGCCAGTATCAAGAGTCAGATGCTCAACCGACTCTGAGACCAAGGCACCCCCCACAAAATAAATCTTAGCTTGTGTTTCCTTTGAGGAGTAGATCCAGGTTTTATGGACCAGTACCTTTTACAACTTGGGGAACTCTCTTTAAGGAAAAGGATACAAGTTAGATGTGACATATGCATTTATTTAAAATATGAAAATAAACCACATTAAGTTACAAATTTCTATTTAAAACTTTTTTTTATTCTGTTTAAATCCAAGTTAGATAACACATAAGTGTAATAATGATTTCAGGAGTAGAACTTAGTGATTCACTATTTACATATAACATTCAGTACTCATCCCAACAAGTGTCCTCTTTAATGCCCATCACCCAATCAGCTCATCCCCTCCCCCAACCTCCAGCAACCCTCAGTTTGTTCTCAGTATTTAAAGAGTCTTCTATGGTTTGCCTCCCTCTCTGTTTTTATCTTATTTTTCCTTCCCCTCTCCTAGATTCATCTGTTTTGTTTCTTATATTCCACACGAGTAAATCATATGATATTTAACTTTTGTGGACTTATTTTTCTTAGCATAATACACTCTAGTTCCATCCATGTTGTTGCAGATGGTAGGATTTCACTCTCTTTGATCACTGAGTAATATTCCATTGTGTGTGTGTGTGTGTGTGTGTGTGTGTGTGTGTGTGTGTGTATACATCTTCTTTACCCATTCATCAGTTAATGGACATTTAGGCTCTTCCCATACTTTGGCTATTGTTCATAGCATTGCTATAAATGTTGGGGTCCATGTGCCTCTTCAAATCAGCATTTTTGTATTCTTCGGATAAATACCTTAGTGCAATTGCTGGGTTGTAAGTTAGTTCTAATTTTTTGAGGAACCAGCATACTGTTTTCCAGAGTGGCTGCACCAGCTTGCATTCCCAGCATCAGTCAAAAGAGTTCCCCTTTCTCTGCATCCTCACCAACATCTGCTGTTGCATGAGTTGTTAATGTTAGTCATTCTGATGGGTGTGAGGTGGTATCTCACTGTGGTTTTGATTTGTATTTCCCAGATGATGAGTGATGTTGAGCATCTTTTCATGTGTCTGTTAGCCATCTGGATGTCTACTTTGGAAAAATGTCTATTCATGTCTTCTGCCCATTTCTTCACTGGATTATTTGTTTAGGGGTGCTGAGTTTGATAAGTTTATAGATTCTGGATACTAACCCTTTATCTGATATGTCATTTGCAAACATCTTCTCCCATTCCGTCGGCTGCCTTTTAGTTTTGCTGAGTGTTTCCTTTGCTGTGCAGAAGCTTTGTATCTTGATGAGGTCCCAATAGTTCATTTTTGCTTTTGTTTTCCTTGCCTCTGGAGACATGTCAAGTAAGAAGTTACTGCAGCCAAGGTTAAAGAGGTTGTTGCCTGTTTTCTCTTCCAGGACTTGATGGCTTCCTGTCTTCCATTTAGGTCTTTCATCCATTTTGAGTTTATTTTTGTATATGGTGTAAGAAAGTGGTTCAGGTTCATTCTTCTGAACGTCAATGTCCAGTTTTCCCAATACCATGTGCTGAAGAGACTGTCTTTTTCCACTGGATATTCTTTCTGGCTATGTCAAAGATTAGTTGGCCATATGTTTGTGGGTCCACTTCTGGGTTCTCCATTCTGTTCTACTGATCTATGTACTTTTTCTGCCAGTACCATACTGTCTTGATGATTATAGCCTGAAGTCCTGAGTTGCAATGCCTCCAATTTTGGTTTTCTTTTTCAACGTTACTTTGGCTATTCAGGGTCTTTTCTGGTTCTATACAAATTTTAGAAATGTTTATTTTAGCTCTGTGAGGAATGCTCGTGTTATTTTGATAGGGACTACATTGAATGTGTAGCCTGCTTTGGGTAATAACGATATTTTAACAATGTTTGTTCTTCCAATACATGAGTATGGAACGTTTTTCCATTTCTTTGTGTCTTCTTCCATTTCTTTCATAGCTTTCTATAGTTTTCAGCATACATATCTTTTACCTTTTTGGTTAGGTTTATTCCTAGGTATCTTATGGTTTTCAGTGCAATTGCAAATGGGATAAATTCAATGATTTCTCTTTCTGCTGCTTCATTACTGGTGTATAGAAATGCAACTGATTTATGTACACTGATTTTGTATGTTGTGACTTTGCTGAATTGATGTATCAGTTCTAGTAGTTTATTTTTGTGGAGTCTTTTGGGTTTTCCACGTAGAGTATCATGTCGTCTGCAAAGAGTGAAAGTCTGACTTCTTCCTTGATTATTTGTATGCCTTCTATTTCTTTCCATTGTCTGACTGTTGAGGCTAGGACTTCGAGTACTATGCTGAACAACAGTGGACATCCTTGCCATGTTCCTGACCTTAGGGGAAAGGTCTCCGTTTTCCCCCATTAAAGATACTAGCTCTGGGTTTTTCATACATGGCCTCAATGATCTTCAGGTATATTCCTTCTATCCCTACTTTCTTGAGAGTTTTTATCAAGAAAAGATGCTGTAGGGGCGCCCGGGTGGCGTAGTTGGTTAAGCATCCGACTTTCGCTCGGGTCATGATCTCGCAGTTCGTGGGTTCGAGCCCCGCGTCGGGCTCTGTGCTGACTGCCAGCTCGGAGCCTGGAGCCTGTTTCAGTCTGTGACTCCCTCTCTCTCTGACCCTCCCCTGCTCACGCTGTCTCTCTCTATCTCTCTCAGAAATAAATAAAACATTTAAAAAAAAAAAAAAAGAACTCAAAAAAAAAAAAAAGAAAAGATGCTGTATTTTGTCAAAATGCTTTTTTTTACATCTATTGAGAGGATCATGTGTTTCTTATCCTTTCTTTTATTAATGTGATACATCACATTTTGATAAATCATACTGAATGAATTCTGGATACTGAACCACCCCTGTAGCCCAGGAATAAATCCCACTTGATCTTGGTGAATAATTTTTAATGTATTGTTGGATTCAGTTTATAATTTAAATTTATAAATTTAATAAATTTATATATTATATATAAATATATATATTTATAAATTCAATTTATAAGTTAAAATTTTTAAAAGATAACAAAATACCACAAACATCATAAATTCCAGAATGACTGGCATTTTTTAATGTTTATTTTATTTATTTTGAGAGAGAGAGAAAGGCAGAGAAGATAGGGAAAGAGAGAATCCCAAGCAGGCTCTGCACTGTCAGCACAAAGGCCGACACGGGGCTCAATCTCATGAAACGTGACATCATGACCTGAGCCAAAATCAAGAGTCAGATATTTAACTGACTGAGCCACCCAGGCATCCCAAGATTGGCATATCTTTATATTTTCAATTATTTGACAAACCTCTATATGCTCTTATTTTCTTACATTTCTAACTACATACTTTTGATTTCCTTTTCATATAAAAAAGTTTATAATATTAAGAAAACAAAAAGATAATTTAGTCTGCTAGTGTGTTTGGTTCAGGTTTTATTATTGATAGTTTAGAAAAGTTTTTATCAGTTTTACAGTTATTACTGATAAAGTCATATACACTCTTAGAATTATTGTCAGAATCAGGAAAACTCCCATTCATATATGAATTCTAAGATTTAGAAAAAATTTCCAGACTAGCTTTAGAGTCTATACACTTAAACCATGTTTCCCTTCCTCTTCCTCCTACCAGACTCAAGGAACATGTTTAGATTGCTCTAAGACCTCTGGCCTTGCATCTATATATCACAAAGCCATCTGCACAGTGCACAGTAAGAATATTACTAGGAGTCATACCTATGACAGAATGGCTAGTAAGATCTTTACAATATATAGAAGTAACTGCAAACCAGGTGCTTCATCTAAATGTATCCCCTACTATACTTCCTCACAATCCAAAATGCCTCTGACCACTCTAATATCACCCAACAAGTCAAAGTGAAAATAAATAGCAATTTAACTGGTTAAAATATCTAACTTTTGACAATTTTATCCCCCTAAAATTTAGCTACGTAACCACAATGCTTGAGATCCTCTCAGGGCCTTGGAAGGGTCTAAGAGAGAAGCCCTGAAACTTGTTAACTGACTAAAAATTAAATCCATATCTATTTCCTACCCTAATTTGAAGACCAGTTTCCTATTCCTTTTACCCATTTACTGTTATCAAAATAATCAATCTTATTTCCTCAATGACACTTTGCTACTTTAACATATAACATCTAATTTCTAGAACATGAGTATTTCTAACTTCTGCCCCAATAAAATTAGGAGTAGACACTAAAATGGAACATTGACACAAAAACTGTTTCTGTTTCAAGTTTACCTTAATAGTGATGACAAGCCTTACAATGGCACATTTTTTTAATCTTTATTTTTGAGAGAGAGAGAGGGGCTGAGAGCTTGCATGAGCACTTGAGAGGGGGAGGGGCAGAAAGAGAATGGGAGACACAGAATCCAAAGCAGAATCAGGCTCTGCGCTATCAGATGCGAGGCTCGATGCAAGGCTCGATGCGAGGCTCGAACTCACAAAACCAAGATCATGACCCAAGTCAAAATTGGATGCTTAACCAACTGAGCCACCCAGGCACCCCACATGGCTTTTTTGTACTTCAGGTGAAGGGTAGATACTTTAGACCTTAGTTCAGTTTCTTTCATTTGTAAACAAGGGAAAAAAATCCAATTCAAAATGGCCTAATAAACATCCTCCAATTTCACATAAGACTTAGGGTAGCTTTAGGATTGGGTAATTTAGCAGCTCAAAAAAAATCACTAAGGATCCAGGTTCTCACCATCTTTTCACTCTGCTATACAGTGTTTTGATTTTATAACAACTAGCCCTCATATAGTTACAAAGTAGCTCTCACAATACCAAGTATACACCTAGATGGATATCACCCAGAAATAGGAGTTTGAGAACCTTTCCCAGAAGCTCCTCATCAAGCCTCCCCTCACGTCTCACTGGCCAGGTAGAAGTCACATGTTCATCTCTCAACTAACACAAAAAAGTGGGACAAACATGATTGGCCTAGACTGATAAGGACTTATTCAACTTACATGACAGAGAGGTCAGCCTACCCACACTACACCACACCACACTACACACACACACACACACACACACACACACAAATCTGCCACAAGGACAACAGGAATAATGAATGGTTGGTGGGTAAGCTTTTTATTAAGTAAACTGGATAGCTAACCTTAACAAAAATGACAGATTTCAGCTATGACATCTATTTAATTATAGAGCAGGGCTAGATGTCTTTAAACCCATTTCAGCTCTCATGTTCTACAAGACATACAAATACCATAGTGATTAAGAGCCTGGGCTGTAAAGTCAGACTAACATTTGTTTGAATACCCATTCGGTCACTTACTTGTTATAAAAACTTGGCTACCCTTCTGAAAGTCCAGATAGTAGTAATATTTAACTCACACTGCTATGAGAATTAAAGATTGATGAATGCAAAATGCTTAACATTTTAGCTAAGCTTCATAGCAAGCACTCAATAAATTCTAACTAATATTATTAGTCTATAATATACATAAATTATTGTGATTTTTGCACTACTAAATTAGAATTTGAGATAACTAAAACATCGCTCATTTCCAAACCAGAAAATAATTCCACCTCTCATATTCTATAAATAACAGGCTGAGACATACCTAACAGCTACTACCTCTCTCCTAATTCTTCTCTTCTCTTAAATAGGCATTTCCTCCACCTGCAACTTAAGCACCTCCAACATTCCTTTAGATTTATTCCTCCAAACTCAACATTACAAACCCAATTCATAACCTCTCCCAATTCATATTGCTCTTACTTTCAAAGATAATAGCATCACTATTTATCTATACAGATGTCAAAGACGAAATTTTAAAATCTTCCTGGATGCCCTCTCTCTGCATTGATCAGTCACTAAATCTCATCAACTCAAACCTCTGAATTAATTTTGAATCCATCCTCTGTATTCTAAAGTCACTACTTCCCTATAACAGATCCTTATTATCTTATTCATTTCTATTATGAAGAGTTTTCAAATTAGTATATGTGCCTATTGCCTCAATTTCTACTTCATACTATTTTCTGTCAACTGTCTTCGTAAAATGCAAACTAAGCATGTTTGCTTGCTTAAAAACCTTCCACAGGTCCCAAATACCTCTCATATAAAAACCTAAAAACTTTGCCCCCCTCCAAGACCTCACACAATTTGGCCCCAACCTACATGTGTAGCTTCTTCTCTTTCCACTCGTTCCACAACATACCTAGTGTTTTAACCAAACTAAACAATACTTCATCATTCTCCAAATACACTTTACTCACTCATGTTTCTGTGTGTTCATGCAAATCACTCTATTCTGTGTGTTCATGCAGAATTTTTAATAGGTTCAGGCAGAACCTATTAACATAGGTTAACTAATCCTTTGTTCTTGTTGAATCCTCTGTTCCCAACTAATTTCTACTCAGTCTTCACGTCCCAGCTCAAATACCAGCTCTTTGACATAGCTTCTTGCATCCCATGCAGCTAGAGGAATCTACTTTCCTATAGGATTTTAAAAATAATTTAATCACAGCAGATATCACACTGTATGATAGCTAGCTATTGCTTGTTTAATAAGCTTGAAGAGAATGTATTTTTTAATGTTTATGTATTATTTTAAAGGGGAGAAAGAGAAGGGAGCCTGCGTGGTTCAGTCAGTGAAGCGTCTGACTTTGGCTCAGGTCATGATCTCACAGTTTTTGAGGTTGAGCCCCACATGGGGCTCTCTTCTGACAGCTCAGAGCCTGGAGCCTGCTTCGGATTCTGTGTCTCCCTCTCTCTCTCTGCCCCTCCCCTGCTCACACTCTGTCCCTCTCTCTCTCTCTCTCTCTCTACAAAATAAAATAAAATAAAGTAAAATAAAGTAAAGTAAAATAAAATAAAATAAAATAAAATAAAATAAAATAAAAAAAAGGAGGGGGAGAGAGAGAGAGAGTGAGTTGGGGAGGGACAGAGAAAGAGGGAGACACAGAATCCGAAGCAGGCTCCAGGCTCTGAGCTGTCATCACAAAGCCCAATGTGGGGCACAAACCCACAAACCACAAGATCATGACCTAAGCCAAAGTCAGACGCTCAACCAACTGAGCCATCCAGGTGCCCCTGAAGAGAATGAATTTTTAAGGGAAGGTTATATACTACTAATCTCTACATTTCTGGTATATATAATAAACATTTATTACTAACATTAACTGCATGAATAAATAAAAAGTAGCAAAATAAGAACTCAAGTCATTAGACTCCATGTTGTAGCTTTTTACTAGAAATACATATTGAATAAGAAACTTAATACTCTAGACTGTCTTCTCTTAGACTGTGAACTCTGTAAGTAAAGGAAAACTGATGCTCTGTATCCAATATCTAAAGTGAAACTACACAATGCTAAGATTAATAAATATTAGTTAAATGAATAAGTGAATTAATTAATAAATAAAACTTTACCATACCTGCAGAATGCAATGATCACTTAATTTGTCTAATGACCACAGATTAACCAGGAAACCTTTCTTTCATTTCTGGAAACCCTTTCTAATTTTTTAACTATTTAAATATCACACACAACAATCTTACACTGTATACCTGAAGGCAAGATTCTACAGTGCCATGGATCTTTGAAAAGAAGTTATAATATATCAATCAATATCTCTTGCTTCAATTTGGTTCATTTCACTCACTCATTTCCTACCTGAACCCTATAACTAATTTAACTTAAATCCTATGCCAGGACTTCAATAAATGTCTGATGAACAAATAAAACTCAGTGTGCGTGTGTGTGTGTACACAATAAGACATTATAAGATCTCAAATTCTTTTTGGGAGTATATAAGATTATAAGTGATATATAAAGATACATGCTTAGACACAGAAATACAAATACCTACTCCCAAATGAAAATAAAGCCAAATATTTTGCAATTATCTATTTACTTCCAGTACTAATAAGAATATGTATTTCCATCTAGTACCCCAAGAAAAAAAGAGTTAAAAACATTAAGACCCTTTTCTCCTCTTCCACCAAAATACTCTGCTAAATTAGGAAGTTGTAAAACATGCTTTAATGCAGTCGGCATTTTAGTGATATTATTACGAAGGATTCTACTACTTCTAAAACCACAAACAATGAAGAGAATTTCACACAAATATTGGTTATGGATAGTTTGGAATACATGGAAAAGAAACAGAAAAGAGTGGTAACAAGAGGCAGAAGATATTTATGATCATAAACAAATTAGAAAATTAAAAAAACCCCAAAATATCAAATCAATGTACATCTTCAAAATGGCTTTTATCTTCCTTTCTAACGCTTATCATCCTTTCCTCTTCCAAATGTTTGCTACTAATTCGTCATCTCTTCAAATAGCTTGCAATGAAAGGAATAAATAAAACACACTCTTAAGAAAATCAATTTTAATGTTCATGGCAAGACCACAGATCCATAAAGTCTTCAGGTCTATTGACTAGTTGATATAAGGGTAAGATATATCTACTAAACCAACTGTCCTTTTAAAATTAATTTGTATTTTAAAAGTAAATAAGTAAAATTCTTATAATTAAAAGTTATTTTCAACAAGTATACCTAAACACATAAAAACAGAAAGAATCTTAAAAGATCATTTAACCCAATTAATTATACCTTCTTGATTCATGTACCAACCAAATAATTCCTACCAAGTAATCTGGTCTATACTTTAACACTTCCTGAGAAAGGGAATTCATTACCTCCAAAACAAGCTTATTCTATTTTTACATTTCTTTACAACTCCTTTATTGAGCTAAAATGATTCAGTCTATACTATCCACTCACTGGTTGTTCTATCCTTGATGTTTCACAAATAAATCAATAGATGTAATCACATTTCCACATAAAGAAGGTGCTTCAAATGAAAAAGGAGGCTTATCATATATGTCCTGCTTTTCTTTCTTCTAAGTTAAAAGTACCCAGGTTTTCAATCTATCTTCATGACAAGATTTTTAATTCCTCAACAATTAAAAAAAGGGGGGTGGGGAGGAATGTTTTAGAAACTAACGTCTCAATCATGAGCTTCAACATGAGAAATAATATACAGCTAACAAAAGAGCAATACAGAATTATCATCCTCTTAATTGTTGAAACCTAAGGATAGAATACTTTGTTATTCTATGAGTGGATGGCCATAAATGTCCAGAGAAGCCTGTATCCAATGTTTTATTGTTGATGAAGAAGGGGAGGAGGGTGGGGGGAGTAAGAAGATAGTAAAAGAATCTCTAAAATATGAAATGCTACCTCTTTGCCCTCAACTTTATTGACACTAAGGCTACACTATTTCATGTATCAATTCCCTTTTCCTGCTAGAAAGTTCACACTTTATAGCAAGGTTATACTAGATGTTTTATGCATAAAAAAAAGGACACCATTTTATTGTAGCTGAAGAATCAGGTCAATGCTCACAATTTGCTCATGCACTTAATAAAGTTAGTTAAAATATCACACTAAAAATCAGTTTAAGGAGCTCAGAGTTCGTGTAAGGTTGGAGAATATCTAAATCATGAAACAGTTAAAATAAATCAAAGGAGACAGTAGTCAGTGATGCAAGTATCAGCTAAGCCACAAATGGCTGAGTATACTTGACTAAACCATTTAACCCCTCTGAGCCTCAGAGTACTCTCACTGGTAAAATGAAAATAAGGAATTAGGATCACTAGATCTCACATGCTTTGATCTCAGGACCTTTTCATACTTAAAAAAGTACTTAGTACTTCAAATAGCTTTTATATCTATCCCTGGTAATCACATTAAAATTAAAACTTCTAAGTTTTTATTAATTTTTTAAAATAACAGAACCATTAAATGTCAATATAAATAATATTTTATGAAAAATAACTATTTCCAAATTTAAAAAATTTAGTGAGAAGAGTAACATTGTTTTATAATTAATAGAAGATAGCTAGATTCTCACAATATCACATATCATGGAACCTCTGAAAAACTACTTACATTCATGAGAAAATGAGAATGGAAAGGGCAATGTCTAAGTATCATTTTTAAAATAGTTCTGTCTTCATGGACCCCATGAAAAGATCTTAGGAAATCTCACCCAAGAAGCCCTAAACCACACTAGATCATCTGTAATTCTCAAGATCCGCATGAAACCAGACTGATGACAAGATTTTTAATTTTTTTAATGAAAATACACCTAACTTCACTATGATAGAATGTATCACTATTATGCTAAGATATTTCAGTCCGATGATCCTTTTTAAACCAACTATAAAAAGCCATTTCAGGGTACCTTGATGGCTCAGCTAATTAAGCATCCGACTCTTGCTTTTTGCTCAGGTTATGATCTTGCGGTTCATGAGATGAAGCCCCACATCGGGCTTCATGCTGACAACATGGAGCCTGCTGGGGATTCTCTCTCCCGCTCTCTCTGCCCTCTTCCTGCTCACATACACATGCACATTCTCTCTTTCAAAAATAAATAAACATTTAAAAATGAATAAAATAAAATTATTTTTAAAATGTTATCTCAGAAAAGAAGCGTAAGATAAAAACAACAGAATACAGAATACTCTTTGTTACTATGGAAATTCCTACAAGGGGGAAAAGCTATCTAATTTCTTTTGTATCACAATACTCCTAACAATACTTGGCATAACAAAATCACTCATTTTTAAATTATTTATTTATTTATTTAGGTAATCTCTGCACCAAACATGGGACTTGACATTCATTACCCCATGATCAAGAACCATATGCTCTACCAACTGAACCAGCCAGGTGCCCTAAAATTACTCTTTATATAACAAATATATACAGATCATCTACTATATGTAAAGAATTGTCTTTAAGTGGAATGAGGAAAACTAAAGGAGGAGGAAATTTATCCTCTTACAGAAGAGATCTGAAGGATTCCAAAATTATAACACAAAGGGAAAAAAAACAACGAATGCTATAAAACAATATGGTGTTTCATAATCTTAAGGATATTATGAAGATGATATTAATATAATTATGATTAAACCACTCACTCACAAAGTCTAGGAACATAAGAAAATCTATATATATTTACTAGCCTATAGTGATATTTCATTCACTAAATTCAAAGTAACACATGTACCTTTCAAAAGGGAAAACATCAAATTTAAGAAATAAAAGCAACTCACAGTGCTTGGGTGGCTCAGTTGGTTGAGCTTCCAACTTCCGACTTCAGTGACATCATGATCTCACCATTCATGAGTTAGTGCCCCACATCAGGCTCTAACACAGCTTAAAGCTTGGAGCCTGCTTTGGATTCAGTGTCTCCCTCTCTCTCTGTGAATCTGTCCCACTCACACTCTGTCTCTCTCTCTCAAAAATAAACAGTAAAAAAATATTAAAAAGAAATAAAAGCAATTTCAATCTCTAATTTCACACATTCCAAAAAAAGTCATTGGTATTATCAACAATGATTTTGGAAAATAGTTACAATAGCCCCTACACACTTTCATCCTTCAACATGATGGCCAAACACAAATAAAAACAAGTGAGAATAAGATTGGAAAAAATAAGTAAATTAATGGGTCCGCCTGGGTGGCTCAGTCAAGTTAAGCATCGGACTCTCGATTTCAGCTCAGGTCATGATCTCAGGGTCATGAGATGGAGCCCCATATCAGCATGGATTCTGCCTGGGATTTTCTCTCTCTCTCTCTCTCTGCTCCGATCCCACTCAAGTGTGTGCATGCTCTCTTGTGCTTGCTCTCTCTCTCTCAAAATAAATAAATAAACAAATGTTTTAAATAAGTAAATTAAAATCCTAGAAATAAATGGCTGAATCATTCTTCGCTGAAAAATGTATTTCATTAGCTAGCCATTTTTAACTACAATGGACAGTCATTCAATTTCAGCATCTAAATGAAGAGTGCACCTAATACTACTTTCTTCCTAATATATAAATTAATTTAGAAGGATCATCCTTTTCTTTTGTAAAAATAATGAATTTAAGTCTAATTTTCTCTCCTTTATTTGGGAAATATTCAAGAACACCTAAAATAATTAAAATGTTTCCCTTAATTTGTAAATAACTATGTAACTCTGTAATATTGTTTACTTGAAAATATAAAGAAAACTAAAACATAAATTTTACTAATACACAATTCCTTTTAGAAATGACTCCATTTTTCATGCATGTAGAATTAAGATAGTCAATAGGATTTACATTATGTCAAACTTAAAAATAGCTACTTAATTTTGGACTAAATAGAAGTTTCTCTGACATGTAACTCTGACAATAGTTTCTACCTTTAAGATAAAATTCAGTACTCAATATAAGTTTACATTTGAATATTTTCCACTGAGCTCCTTCACCCCAAAACATTATGCCTTAAAAATGTTAGAAGATCTTCCATACACTTTTTAAAAGTTCTGTATTCATTCATCCTCTGTATTTGTACAAACAAAACAAGCAAAATAGCACCATCTGGTGGGTATCACTTTAGTTTTAAAATAATTTTCTACATTTACCTTACTAACACGTCTTTGAAAAAACTACATAACAATAGGGAGTTATTTTAAAGTACTATGATTTAATGATAAAAAGTAGCTTAATTAGCAAGCAAAAGTATACTTTAAAATTGAGCCAAGTTTGCAGCACTGTTTCTTAATTAGTAAGAAGTTAATTTTCTGGGGCACCTGGGTGGCTCAGTCGGTTAGAAGTCCGACTTTGGTTCAGGTCATGATCTCGAGGTTTATGGGTTTGAGCCCCGTGTCGGGCTCTGTGCTGACAGCTAACTCAGAGCCTGGAGCCTGTTTCAGATTCTGTTTCTCCCTCTCTCTCTGACCCTCTCCTGTTCACGCTGTCTCTCTGTCTCTCTCAGAAATAAATAAAACATTAAAAAATTTTTTTAAAAAGAAGTTAAATTTCTGTGATGTCATTAAGGACAAAAATCTCAGAACTTAACCTTGTGGTCTTAGTTTAAAAAAGAAGTGTTCACTTTTAATACAAAAATAATTTCTATTTTTCATATAATACATCTATACTATTCAAAGAAAAGGATGAGATGCAAACATAATAATCTTCACAAAAGGTAGTATTGTCTGTTATTTATGTTTATTTTTAAGGTTAATTTTTTTAGTTAACATGCAGTGTCATCTTGGCTTTAGGAGTAGAATCCAGTGATTCTTCTCATACATGACTCTCAGTGCTCACTCCAAACAGCGTGGGTGTGTCTAAATTATCAGCTGAAATTAGTAAGGCTGCTCTCAAGGTTTATTAACAATAACAGCTTTCTCAGTACTAACAATATGCTGGATAAGTGTCAAAACATAAATTAACTCCCAATTTTAGTGAGCCAAATAAACATGCAACAACTATGGAAAGGAATATAAACAAACAAAAGACAAAATCAGAAAAAAGGTTGGGTTTTTTATTTTGGTAATTTTTTTATTGTTTATTTTTGAGAAAGAGAGAGAGACAGAGTGCAAGCCAGGGAAGGGCACGGAGACAGGGAGACACAGAATATGAAGCAGGCTCTAGGCTCTGAGCTGTCAGCACAAAGCCCGTCACGGGGCCTGAACTCAAGAACTGAGAGACCATGACCTGAGCCAAAGTCGGTCACCTAACTGACTGAGCCACCCAGTGCCCCTAGAATTAGAGACATTTAAGCAGAATATATATTCATTAAAATGTACTGAGATTCTCGAATATGTCTGGTGTAGTGCCAAGCCCTGATGATACACACATAAAAGTACCCTTGCCTTTAGCTTATAATCTAGAAGAGACAAAACAGGGAATTACAAAATGATCTAATAATTCCTGTGACATGAAATCTGCATATAACCTAGATTTAGGTGTTAAAAATAAGACAGAAAGGCTAAACTGGAGCCACTTATGCTAAGTGACATCACCAAACCAAGATTTAAATACAGTTTCAGCTTTCCCAGAAATGAAATATTTAACCAATCAGGAACTGCCTGATCAGCAGTAGTTAGGTAATCTGCCTGATTAGAGCTCTGCCATTGGTTGCAAAACCCAACCTCCCATTTTGCTTAGCAAAACTTTCCTGTTCCCACTCCCTCCTGCCTCTAAAAGTTTTTCATTTTGTACAGCTCCTTGGATTGCCTTTTTTTTTTTTTTAAGGCAGAGAGAAGGAGACTGTGGGTGCACAAGCAGGGCATAAGGGCAGGTAGGCAGAATACCAAGCAGGCTCCATGCTGAATGAGGTTGGATCCCACAACCCTGGGATCATGACCTGAGCAGAAATCAAGACTCAGGCACTCCACTGACAGAGCCACCCAGGAGCCCTTCGAATCTCCCTTCCATCTGCAAGACTGGATGCTATCCAGTTCACGAATCACTGAACTGCTAAAAACAAAGCCATGAGCCCAAAATGGAGTCACTTATGGTAAGCCACCACATCAGCAAACCAAGACTTAATACAGAACCTAACTATAGTTTTAACAACATTTCTCCTTTCCTTCTCCTCCATGCCAAAATGTGACCTTTAGCCAGCTAACCCGTGGTTTACATTTTTTGGCAAAGTTGTCCCCCTGATGAGGGACAGAAGCAGAAAAATGTTCACCTTTAACCCAGAAGGCTGACTTATAGCCTGTATAATTTTGATAAGGATCAAATAAGGGCTGGTTGCTACATTCTTAAAGGGTCTCATGACTGTCTGTATATTTCACGAATAGTTAATATGGAACTGAATGATAAGCACCAGAGGAATCTTACAGAAATAGTTTTCTGAGTAGAAATTCGAAGAAAACATTTATAATCTAATACTCCCTGCATGTCCCCTCCCCCTTGGAACACTAAGCATATAACCACAAGCTATCATATAGCAAAAGTGCTATATGAAGCACTGTCCCTGTGCTTCTTAAATAAACTAAACTAAGCTGCACCATAGAACATCTCAAGAATTCTTTCTTGACTGTTGCACTCCATGATCCAGCAACACTTCTACGGGGAGCAGGTCTATCAGTGGATTACCTTCTAGTGCTGATCAGGATTCTTTGCTAATAATTTCCTTCTTTCCATTCCCTGTATGCCCTTAAAAACCTTTCCTTTCCTGTAGCAACAGGGCACCTTTCTGTTGCTGGATATGAGATAGGGAAACTAAAGGAACTCTATGAAAAACATTTTCCCCCCACTTCTTTCCCACTTCTATTTTTGCTAGGACATACACACATGCTATAGAATAGATAATGCATGTCCTCCTTGGAGAGGACAATGATTTCTTTAGAGTCTTCCAACACAACAGATAACATCTAAGGGGTGACCAGGCAGGGTTGTCATGAACTTTCCAAGACCACAGACTCATCAAGACACCTAAAAACTCCTCTTTATTCCTGGATTATGGAGACCACCCAATAACCTTCCTCAGTAAAAACCCCAGGCCCTCAGCAAAGACAAGACTCACTCTTCTTTCTTTCCTGAGTCTCCCTGATGCTCTATTGGTATCTACACTATATATCTTCAGTAAACTCTGCTCTCACTTCCTCTTGGCTCACATTTGATCTCTACCTTGCACAAAGCCAAGGACTCTTGGCTGGTCCTACGGGGCTCCCTCTGAGAGCTTGGGCCCTGCCAGCCTTCATCAGATGGGATGCTGCCAGAGTCATAAATCAGCAAGCAAAGCCAATTTGATCTTCAAATTTACTCAGATAAATTTTGTTTTTTAACGGAGATCAAAGTTTCCCAAATAAAATTCTGAATCTTGAAAAGGATTTGGAGTAGTGAGAGGAGACCTACAAGGAGGTGGTGTTTAATTTTTTTTTTTTTTTTTAGCATTTATTAAGTTTTGAGAGACAGAGAATGAGTGGGGAAGGGGCAGAGAGAGAGGGAGACACAGAATTTGAAACAGGCTGAGCCATCAGCACAGAGCCTGATGTGGAGCTCGAACCCACGAACTGAGATCATGACCTGAGCTGAAGTCAGATGTTTAACCAACTGAGCCACCCAGGCGCCCCCAAGGAGGTGGTGTTTAGAGGGAGCAACATGTGCGGATATATGAACAAGAGGGGCATATTCAATGAACTACAAACAGATAACAGAACTAGGGATTAAAAAGGAAAGAAATTTCTTTAGGTTTTATCATGCAAAAAGAAGTCATTAAAAGGTTTTAAACCTAGAAGAAACAAGATCAGATTTTCATTTATAAAAATTATAATAGGCCAAATATAAATAATGTGCGTATTTGAGGGTCGCCACACATGAGAAAGAGTTAGATGATTCACAAGAATTACCTTAAATTAACAATACAAAGTAAGGGTGACAAAAGAGCCAAAGAGCTACAATTGATTTCAGAGTACTCTTGATTCAACACTTATACTGTGACCTTGAAGAAGTATGTTAAATTTCTAGTTCCCTATTTTTCATAGGACAAAATAGTACTATTACTTCAAAAGAGGTCATAGCAATAAAGGATAGAACACTTAATAACTACATAACTATGTAACCTGTATTCAAACTAAAAATCCACAGTCCAAAAATAAGGAACAAATCTGCTTCTTTCTGAAAGGGCATCTATTCAAAACCCAGTGTTTCCCAAAAAAGAAAAAAAAAAAAAAACCCAAAAAAACAAAAAAAACACAATGTTTCCATATGCATATGTTGGAAAAATAACTAAAATTTGGTAAAATGCTAAGAACAGTGGACTAAAAAGAAGACCTGAGTAAGTCTTTTCCTTGCCAGTTATGATTTCTATGCCTCAGTTTATTTTTGCTAAAATTAAAGGAATCGTACACTAAATGGTTTTTACAGCTGAAAATATTCAAGAACCTGAGGACATTTTGATTACTGCTATAAGAGGAGAATGGCATTACTTAAACATTAAATAATAACTTATCAACAACTGCTGCATGGATGGGAAATGGAATTATTCATTTTAAATAAATCATTCATAATAAAACACAATTTTACCACCCTAAATTTTTTTGTATGTAAAAATGGCCATAAGCAGAGAGACTCAGAACCATAACACCCTAAGTCTTTAAAAAATTTTTTCTAAATAAAACTCCTAAAGATTGACGGTGAACTGTATGCTAAGTAATTCCTGGAATTAACCTGTATAATGGCTTTATTTACTCTGCCATACAAATGTGGACATCAAAGGATAATGGCTAATAACAATGATAATGCTGTCAATGTATAATACCAGTAACAAAGTCAAGGACATAAATCCAATAGAATCTTACAATCTTACAGTCTTACTGATAAATTTTGTTTTATAAGAATAAATCATTCCGGACAGAATGGGATAGTTAATAGACCTAGACTTTCACATACGGGTTTCCCTGTGTAATCTGAAATGAGCAATTAAAGAAGCACTTCCTCGGGGCACTTGGGTGGCTTAGTCGGTTAAGCGTCCGACTTTCGCTTAGGTCATGATCTCGCGGTTCGTGGGTTCGAACCCTGCGTCGGGCTCTGTGCTGACTGCCAGCTCAGAGCCTGGAGCCTGTTTCAGTCTGTGACTCCCTCTCTCTCTGACCCTCCCCTGCTCACGCTGTCTCTCTCTCTCTCTCCTAGAAATAAATAAAAAAATATTTTAAAAAATTAAAAAAAATAAATTAAAAGGAAGCGGAATTCTGTCTACACCTAGGCTGGAAGGCTAGCAAAGCCCAGANTGCGTCGGGCTCTGTGCTGACTGCCAGCTCAGAGCCTGGAGCCTGTTTCAGTCTGTGACTCCCTCTCTCTCTGACCCTCCCCTGCTCACGCTGTCTCTCTCTCTCTCTCCTAGAAATAAATAAAACATTAAAAAAAATTTTTTTTAATAAAAATAAAAATAAAGAAGTACTTCCTCTGCTAATCTTTGGGGGAAAAATGTTTCATCTCATACAATATTGGTTTTTCCAAATCCCTAACAATGGGTTTACAAGGTTAAATTATTACAGTTAAAGAAAAAGTACTTGGTTTATGCAGGCCCAAGTAAAACAACTATGAAAATAAATATATAACTTTATTAGAATATATTTCATGGACCACAAATCTAAGGTAAGAACAAAAAAGTTTCCTCATTATACAAATTAATGGAACCAATGAAACACTGATAAACATTAAGTTCTCAATCAGGACAGTCAACAAATATAATGGCCTACGGAGCCCTGGAAACACAAATGATAGTTTCTACTCTTATAAAATGTTTAATCACTTAAATATCTGATGAGATGTCATATAGAAAACATAATGAATTTATAATATGCTTGCAGGCTTCCAGTTTTGTAATAAATAAGTCATGGGAATAAAAGGTACAGCATAAGGAAATGTACTCAATGATACCATAATAATGTTATATGATGACAGATGGCAGCTACACTAGTGGTAAGCACAGTATAACATACAGAGTTGTCCAATTACTATGTTATACACCTGAAACTAAGGTAACATTGTGTGTCAGCTATACTCAAATTAAAAAATTAAATAAATAAATAAATTTATACTATGCTAACTCCTGAGAGCATAATTAGAATCAACAAAGGAAATAAGAAACATGCAAATGATAACAATACAGTTCAAAATAATATGAAAGTCTTGGGGCACCTGGGTGGCTCAGTCAGTTAAGCATCCGACTCTTGGGGCACCTTGGTGGCTCAGTCGGTTAAGCATCTTCTGACTTCGGCTCAGGTCATGATCTCACGGTTCGTGGGTTCAAGCCCCGCGTCGGGCTCTGTGCTGACTGCAAGCTCAGAGCCTAGAGTCTGTTTTGGATTCTGTATCTCCCTCTCTCTCTGACCCTCTCTGACCCTCCCCTGCTCACACTGCCTCTCTCTCTCTCTCTCTCTCAGATATAAATAAAACATTAAGAAAAAAAATTTTTAAAAAGCGTCTGACTCTTGATTTTGGCTCAGGTCATGAGATCAAGCTCTGCATCAGGCTCTGCTTTGAGCTTGGAGCCTGCTTGGGATTCTCATTATCCCTCTCTCTCTGTCCCTCCCTGTGCACATGTGCTCTCTCGCTCGCGCGCGCTCTCTCTCTCTCTCTCAAAATAAATAAACATTTCTTTAAAATAATATGGGGGCGCTTAGGTGGCTCAGTCGGTTAAGCATCCAACTTCAGGTTGGGTCATGTCTCACAGTTCATGAGTTCGAGCCCAATGTTGGGCTCTGTGCTGACAGCTCAGAGCCTCTGCTTCGGTTTCTGTGTCTCCCTCTCTTTGCCCCTCCCCAGCTCATGCTCTCTCTCTCTCTCTCAAAAAGAAACAGTAAAAACATTATAAAAACAATATGAAAATCTTGAAGATAGGATGAAAATTACTCACATCTCAGGAATTACAATATTATTACTATTATTTTCCAAGTTTCACTTTAACAAAAAAGCTTTGCAGAGAAATGAAAAGCATAAATATATACAAACATTATGAAAACTAAGGCAGAGCTTTCTACTTAAAAAGTTCCTCACATGTAAGGGAAATTGAAATTTTGTGGTTTGGCTATTACAAACTGATTTAAAGATACCTAAATTAGAATATTTTAATTATACAATCACCTACTAATAATAAACATTCTTACATATAGTAAATTCTAGAATATGACACACCATTTTGCTTTTTCCAGAGATTATTTAATTCTACTTTTATTCTTTCTTCAAGGTGGACTGAACCCATAGTCATCGTTTTCATCAATGACTAATCAATACCTCTTTGCATATGAGTTAATATTCCTATCTTATGGAGAAGATCCAATCCTACCTTTGTTAAATGAGTCAGTAAAACAATTCTAAACAGATTACTAAGTGATGATTTATACTAGTCTAGAATAAAATCGCCCAAAGTACTAAGACTTTAAACTCCCCTCCTGAAACACTATACCATAAATCATGTTTTCAGGAGGCAATAGATATGTGATTAGCTTCCCCACTGTGATTCTCTAAAAATATTCAGCATCTCTTTTCAAATATAAAGCACTAACCAAAGCAACAGCTTATACTGTATACCATTCTTCTGAATATGTTTTTCTACCTTTACTTGTTTAGAGACAGTAAATTATTTTATTTTAAAAGTTGTCCTGCTAGGTTGCTGAGCATCAAATTGAGAAACAGGCTACAAATTATATCCAGAAAGAAAGGGCTTCCTGATGATGTTCCTGAAGCACTGAATTAACCAACTTTTACCACCAAATTTATTGTGTTAAATAATATTTTTCCATTTATAGATTAAGTCATTTTGTTTGGGTGTCTGTTACTTCATTGGGGTGTCTGTATACTTACAAATAGTATACAAATATACTGACTTTGGAGAGAATTAGTTCTGGAAAAGTTTATACTCTCATCTACCACATATTTAAAAAGAAAAAAATTCTAATTAAAAAAAAACTAAAGTTGGCATTAAAAAAATATTCTCTCAGAATCCAGACCTAAGGGGGCAGTCAACACAAATCATTCCAAACACAATCACCAACACCAGCTGCCTACTAGAATTAGAGAGAGGCATTTATATACAAAGTCAATCCAAATGTTAGAGGAAAAAGAGAAAGCTTGTTTGCTCTCTTCTAAGGAAACTTGGGTGGATAATATTTGAAGAATAATGAGAAAGGCACTTAATTTTAACTCAGGATTCTGATTTTCATAAGGAGCCTGCTGTTAAAATTGATTACATTCATGAAAACAAAACTTGGATAACAAAACTCTTTAATTAATCATCAACCTTTTAGTGAAACGAAGAATAATCAAAATTATTGTGAATAAACACACTTAATGATAAAATACATGAACAAACATATGAACTGAAACTATCATAGATACTCTGCAGATTAAAACAGTCTTTAAGTATTCACAAATATTTACTAAGTTTCTACCATGTGCCAGGCACTGGGGATACAAAGATGAATAAAATATGAAGCTTGTGCTCAAAGTACTGAGTCTAGAAGGAAGATAAACAAAAAATAAATAAAAGTAGTTGTAGTTATTTGCACGCCAGGCATCATGGAATTCTCAACATGCATATTACTTATACTTAACCCTCTTAATAATCCTATAAGGTTAAGGGTTATCACTCTCATAATTTAAATGAAGAAATTTTTAAAAGAATAAGTAACCCAAAGTCTCACAGGTAGTAATTATCAAAACCAGGATTGTAATTCTTGTCTCTCTGTTGGTTTGTACCAAACAAATCCCAGAGTACAGGAAGAGTGTATAGGAGTTAGAAGGCTACCAGAAAGAATTAATATCTGAGTTCAGCCTTAAAAGGTGAAGAGGAATTCGTCAAGGAGGATAAAAGAGGTGTCATGGATTTTAAGAAAACTTTAAATAATACAGGAAGTACTAACATTGGAAAGCACTACTATACATGTGACACATAGGTTAAATCAAATTCAAAATGACATGGACTTGGGGCGCTCAGTCGGTTAAGTGTCTGACTTCAGCTCATGTCATAATCTCGCAGTTTGTGGGTTCGAGGACCGCATTGGGCTCTGTGCTGACAGCCAGCTCAGAGCCTGGAACATGTTTCCGATTCTGTGTCTCCCTCTCTCTCTGACCCTCCCCCTCTCTCTCTGACTCTCTCCTGCTCATGCTATCTCTCTCTCTCTCTCTCAGAAATAAATTTAAAAAAAAAAAACATTTAAAAAAATGACATGGACTTAAGTAGCCAATAATAATATAAAGGAAGTTCACTCCAGATTTCTTCAAAGACTAATGGGAGATGGGTTAGCTATCCTTAAAGACTGTGAGAAGATAATTTTCTAAAAGATAAAAACTGTAAGAACCCTCAGCAAAATATTTATATATTGATACAAAGTTTTTACTGGTAAAAGAAAACATTATTACCATTTCAAGGATAGAATAGATGTTTTAAAGATAACAAAGGATAGGATTGTTATATAAATAAAACTAGTTCAATTCTATTTTTTTAAATAATTATCTAATCTAAATTTAGTCAACATTAATAAATATAAAAACAATTTTCTTTGTGCCACCATAATGTATGCTTGTATTTGTGTAAACTATATTATATTTTAAGAGAATAATAAATACGTTTAGTATTAAAGGGTTCAAAATAATTATCTTACAAAATTGTTTAAAAGCTTATTCATGCATGATCTTAACAACCACCTAGTATAGTTAAATTTTTATAAATTCAAAGAGCATATACACTTTAGCTCTTTCCAATCTTCATTGCTTATGTTTTTTAGTCCCTAGCTTTATGGTTGACATTGGTTTGCCCATTTTTCTAAATTCCATCTTGGAAGCCAGTCACATTCCCTCTGCCCTCATTCTAGAATGGAAAATATCTTCAAAAAACTACTTACACAATTTAATATTTAAATATAAAATAGTTTGGGAGACAAAGGAGAAAAAAGTGGTGGTGAAAAAATATACACACTCTTGCAAAGAGAAATAAATCACTAGTAGGATTTAATAACAGAATTTTCTTTACAAGAGCATAAATTTATAGATATAATATATATGAAAGATACTTTCTACATTTTTTTGTTGAATTTTGAGATCCTGCTAAGATCCTGATCCTGCTCTTTCCTCTTTCTACCAAGCAGAAATTTTTTGTTTTAATTTTTTAAAAATCCTTTAATGAACATTCTCCCACCCAATTCAACATTGAAAAAACTCTTAAATCTTCCAATAGGCTTTATTATCTATCTCCTTCTGTCTAACTTAACACAGTGCTGCAGACCTAGAAATTGGTATCTCTGGCCTTCCCAAACAAAAAAGCATAAAAGTTGTAGGAATGCTTGAGGAAGTAGGTTTCATTTCACATAAGCTATTAAAATTCAATATCTACAAGGTGAGGCATTTTTTAAAATAACATTTTCACAAGAAAAAGAATTGAAAATATTAAGATATAAAGTAAAATTTACAGAAAATTTTAAAATCTAGTCTAAATATTCACTCATTTAGCTAAATAATCAAAAGTCAAGTTGCAATCTTAATGAAGTTCCACAGAGGGAGCTAGCATCACAAAGAGCAAATTTATAATACACTGAGCTTCAAGAAATGACCTAGTCTATTAGAAATTATTGGATTTCCATTCATCAACATGACTTTAGTCTATCTTCTAAGATTTTACCTTAGACATTAACAACCCCCCAAAAATACAGTATCACCTACATATTATGTCATATTTCTATTAGACCATATTAAAACTTATGAAAGGTAATATCCATCACAGATACCTTTAAACAGTTTTTGAAGCAGTACGTTCATTTTAAATATTATTATTCCTCTTGGGGCGCATGGGTGGCTCATTCAGTTAAGTGTCTAACTCTTGATTTTGGCTTAGGTCATGATCTCACAGTTGGTGGGTTTGAGCACAGAGCCTGCATGGGATTCTCTCTCTCTCCCTCTCTGTCACGCCCCTGCTCATTCTCTATCCTTCTCTAAAAATAATAAACATTAAAAAAGACAAAAAAACTATACAAAAAAATAATAAAATTTTTAAAATAAATAATATTATCCCTCCCAAAAAATGTAAAAAATATTCTTTCTCTAAGTCACTGATTTAGGAAAAGTACAAAGCAATAAAAATACACCTGAAATCAAATCACAACCTATTCTTTTCTAATAGAAGACAAGTTATGTAATCACTCCAAGCCTATTTCCCATAAAATGGGAATGATTATAATTTTTACATTCTAGGGTTGCTATAAGGATTAAATTAGAGCACAAGAGTGACATAAGAATCTCTTTCCTTGCTTTTAATAATTTAAATTTAATTTTTTTTTAAATTTTTTTTTTTTAATGTTTTATTTATTTCTAGGAGAGAGAGAGAGACAGCGTGAGCAGGGGAGGTTCAGAGAGAGAGGGAGCCACAGACCGAAACAGGCTCCAAGCTCTGAGCTGGCAGTCAGCACAGAGCCCGACGCGGGGCTCGAACCCACGAACCGTGAGATCATGACCCAAGTGAAAGTCGGACGCTTAACCGACTAAGCCACCCAGGCGCCCCAATAATTTAAATTTAAATTTAATTTTAATTTAATTTCAATAATAAGTATTAGTTAATTCTTTAATAAAAAATTTTTTTTCTAAAAAAATTTCTGGGCACCTGGGTGGCTCTGTTGGGTAAGCATCCGACTACAGCTCAGGTCATGATCTCGGGTTCTGTGAGTTCGAGCCCTGCATCAGGCTCTGTGCTGATGGTTCGGAGCCTGGAGCCTGCTTCAGATTGTGTGTCTCCCTCTCTCTGCTTCTCCCCTGCTTGCACTGTCTCTTTTTCTCTCTCAAAAATAAACATCAAAAATATTTTTTTTATTTCAATAAATTTCCAAAAAAATTAATAAGTACAGTTAGTAAAGAAAATGTTTTCAAGGATTGGATTAGCTGCTAATAGATACTAAAAGTTCCCCAAAACTCCCAAATTCTTATCACTCCCAAAAATTGTGACTGAGTCCTAGGGGAAATAGACAGTGTTTTTCAGGCTGAAATCTGTCACAGCTTTATTCTCAAAACATTCCTGTTTGTTGTAGACCAAGGAAAAAAAGAACTCAACATTTAGCAGTTTCTGCTCTCTCCATTCCATGTTGACCCTAATGAATTATTTCCATTGATATCACATACTGAAATACTGTCAAGTAAATCTGTAACAAAGGACTGATAAACAACACTTGGACTGAAAAGCTCTGGATTAAATTTCAGGAAACACCGCACCCTTCCACCCAGGGTGAAGGTGAGCTTCCTTTTTTTGTTTTAATTTTTATTTTTAATGTTATTAATTTTTTCCTTCCTCCAAAATGACAAATGAAGGAATTCACCCAAAAAGAAAGAACAGGAAGAAATGACAGCCAGGGACTTAATCAACACAGATATAAGTAAGATGCCTGAACTAGAATTTAGAACCACGATAAGAAGAATACTAGGAGTTGAATCCCCTTCTGCATAGATTAAAAAAAAAAAAAATTTAGTCAGGCTGAAATTAAAAATACTATAACCAAGATGCAATTCCGAATGCCATGACAGCAAGGATGAAACAGAGCAGCAAATCAATACAGAAGATAAAATTATGGAGAATAACGAAGCAGAAAAAAGACGGAAATAAAGGCAAAAGATCATGATAAAAGACTTAGAGAACTCAGGGACTTATTAAAAAAGAATAACATCTGAATCATAGGAGACCCAGAATATGAAAAGAGAGAAAAAAGGGCAAAAGGTATATGTGAGCAAATTATAGTTGACAACTTTCCTAAATCTGGGGAAGGACACAGACATCAAAATCCAAGAAGCACAAATAACTCAACGAAACTGACCATTAGAATAGATTCAACAAAAACTATCACCAAGGCATACCATATTCAAATTCACAAAATACACAGACAAGGAAAAAATTATATGAAAGCAGCAAGGGGGGAAAAAGCCTTTAACCTATAAGGGAAGACAGATCAGGTTTACAGCAGACCTATCCATAGAAACCAGATAGGAGTAACAGGATATATTCAATGTGTTGAATTGGAAAAATATGCAGCCAAGAATTCTTTATCCAACAAGGATTTCATTTAAAATAGAGGAAGAGACAGTTTCCCAGACAAACAAAAATTAAAGGAGTAGATGACCACTAAACCAGCCCTACAGGAAATTTTAAGGATACTTAAATTCTTTGAGTAAAGAACAAACAAAACTAAAAAGACCAAAGCAACAAAGACTAGAAAGGACCAGAGAACATTACCAGAAACACCAATGCAACAAGCAACATGGCATTAAACTCCTATCTTTCAGTACCTACTCTGAAGGTCAATGGACTAAACACTCCAATCACAACAGACAGGGTATCAGAATAGATAAGAAAACAAGACCCATCTATACACTGCTTACAAGAAATTCCTTTTAGACCTCAAGATCATAAAGGCCATATACAAAAGACCCACAGTTAATATCACCCTCAATGGGTAAAAACTGAGAACTTTCTCCCTAAGGTCAGGAACACAACAGGGATGTCCACTCTCATCACTGTTATTCAACATAGTGTTTGAAGTCCTAGCTTCACCAATCAAACAACAGAAAGAAATAAAAGGCATCCAAATCAGCAAGGAGGAAGTCAAACTTTCACTCTTTGCAGATGACATGATACTCTTTGTGGAAAACCCAGAGCACTCTACAAAAAACTGCCAGAACTGATCCATGAATTCAGAAAATTCACAGGATATGAAATCAATGTATAGAAATTAGTTGCATTTCTATACACCAATAATAAAGCAGCAGAAAGAGAAATCAAGGAATTGATCTCATTTACAACTGCATCAAAAACTACAAAATACCTAGGAATAAACCTAACCTAGCTCAAATATCCATCAACTGACAAATGGATAAAGAAGATGTAGTACACACACACACACACACACACACACACACACATATATATATATATGATGGAATATTACTCGGTTATCAAAAAGAATGAAATCTTGCCATTTGCAACAATATGGATGGAACTGTATTATGCTAAAATAAGTCAGAATAAGACAAATATCATATAATTTACTCATGTGGAATTTAAGAAACAAAACAGATGAACAGGGAAAGGGAAACAAAAATAAGATAAAAACAGGGAAGATGAGACAAACCATAAGAGACTCTTAAATACAGAGAACAAACTGAGGTTTCCTGGCGGGGTGTCAGGTGGAGGGATGGGCTAAATGAGTGATGGACATTAAGGAGGGCACTTGTTGTGAGGAGCACTGAGTGTTATATGTTAAGCAATGAATCACTAAATTCTATTATGGAAATCATTATTATAGTATAACTAACTTGGATTTAAATTAAAAAATATATGGGGTGCCTGGGTGCCTCAGTCGTTAAGTGTCCGACTTTGGCTCAGGTCATGATCACACGGTTCGTGGGTTCGAGCCCCGCGTCGGGCTCTGGGCTGACGCCTAGCTCAAAGCCTGCTTCAGATTCTGTGTCTGAAGGGAGGGGAGGGGAGGGGAGGGGAGGGAAGAAAGAAAGAAAGAAAGAAAGAAAGAAAGAAAGAAAGAAAGAAAGAAAGAAAGAAAGAAAGAAAGAAGGAAAGAAGGAAGGAAGGAAGGAAGGAAGGAAGGAAGGAAGGAAGGAAGGAAAGAGAGAGAGAGAGAAAGAAGAAAGAAAGAGAGAGAAAGAAGAAAGAGAGAAAGAGAGAAAGAAAGAAAGAAAGAAAGAAAGAAAGAAAGAAAGAAAGAAAGAAAGAAATTTTTTAAAATATATAGTAAATAGTTACCTTACAAAAATAATGACTATATATCAAAATCAACTTAAACACTTTTTTCATGTAAGAGGCATTTATACCTTAGGATGAAATGTCCTATTTAAGTATGGAAACAAACCATTTAGATCAAAGAAGACTAATGAGTTCTAGAGAAAAAGGTTCTAGTGTTGACAAAGATGTCGATGATGAAGATTCTGAATGTTCAAAGAAATGAGAGTAAAAAAAGAAAAAAGTACTTTAAAATTACTTCATATAAAATGTAGTTATATTGTGAATAATCGAAGAACTGAGAAAAGAAAAAAAAATGACTTCACACAGTATGTGGTTGTAAATGTATGATGTAACTTAATTATAACTATAAAACTGACTTATTTCATAAACATCTCTCAAAACTTAGTAATAAATTAGTCAAAAAGCTTTGTATTATACCCTTTCCTTGGAAGAATAAGAAGAGCTTTGCATTTTGAAGTCAGGCATACATAATATTTGACTGAGTTTTCCTCAACTCACTCAACAGTGGCTATTGGTTTCTAAAACCATAGTACAATACTATAAAATTAAACAGTCATTATAATCAGTAACGGAGTATTTCAATGGATATCAACACTTTTAATTAAAAAACAAAACAAAACACTATATACTTAGGAAATAGCTTGGTGCCCAGAAAAAGCACCTAAATGGGGATCAGGAAACAGGTTCTGGTCTAGTCTTGTCAGTAAATAGCAGAATAACCTGCAGCAAGTCATTTATCATATAAATTCCTCCCAATTCATAATTTAAAAAATGGATATTAATTTTAGGGGTCATTTCTAGAATCAAATTCTGTAATCTCAAAGATATGAAAGCAAATGGCCCCTGATTAAGGGGCCAGAAAAATATCCATGATATTTAAAATGCTATATACCTTGGGGCGCCTGGGTGGCTCAGTCAGTTGGTGAGTTCAGACCCAAGTTGGGTTCTGTGCTGACAGCTCAGAGGCTGGAGCCTGCTTCAGATTCTGTGTCTCCCTCTCTCTCTCTGCCCCTCCCCCACTCACGCTCTGTGTCTCTGTCTCTCAAAAATAAACATTAAAAAACATTAAAAGTACTTTGAAAAATCATTATATAACCTTGAGAACAAAACATTTTGTGTGTATATTTTTATCTGCTATAGTATAGTTGACACAAAGCTTCACATTAGTTTCAGCTATACAACATAGTGACATAATATCTCTCTATGTCATGCTATGCTCACAAATGTAACTACCATCTGTCACCACACAATGCTAGTACAGTATCAATGACTACACTCCTGATGCTGCATCTTAAACGACTCTATATACAAAAGAATCATTCTTCATACAGATACATACAAACTGAAGATTGCATTAAACTAAACCATAGGGACCTGAGTTAGAAGTTAAAATATCTTTAACATTAGGGAATGTCAAACATCAGGAAAATCCTGAAGAAGTTTGTAAAATTCACTAAAATATTTATTAATGGATAGAACCTTAATAAGTATATCTAGAATAAGTGTAGTCCGACCTGAAGGTGTATAGCCAGCCACAGATTCCTCAAATTGTTAATTCTACAGTATTATTTGACATTAGGTGTTTGAATAATAATTAAGGCTATCATAACTTTCTTATTGTACAATGGGAAAAATAAAGTAGACTAAGTAGAAAACAGAAGTATATAAATTATTTTATAGCTGTCTTCTTTGGACAATGATACTAAAAAGAATAAGATGAATTTTTAAAATTCCCAAACCTATCATTTTTAACTAAAAGCCTCAAAGTTCCTGTGAACTAATAATCTTTTAAAGACTATTATAGAACAGGAAAATAGCAATGGAGATATCCCAGAATTATTATGTTCAAGTTATTTTTACCTGAAAGAATCCTAAGAACATTAAAATTTTTTAAAGGATCAAAATTTTGTTCATACATATAACTTTATATTTAAAGTGTTTTGTCTTATGTCAATCAATACTAGGCATTTTACCTTTTCATAAAGAAACAAAAGAAACAAAATTACATTTTGTCATCTTAATCATGAGGTTGGGGAAGTCAAATGAGTAAAATTAACAACAATTTAATATTTTACCTGGGGAAAGAAAATGAAATTATGTATTTCCCAATATGCCCTTAGTCTAGATGATGCAATATAATACTACATGTTTTAACATGCACACAGGAACAATTATTTCCTATGTTAATCCTATATAATGTAAATTATCCGAATCGAACTAGAATTAAGTAATAGTGTTAATTATATCTTTACATTTTATATAATTTTAAACTCAGATTGTTTACATATATCTCCATAGAGGAATAAACTATGTACCACCTAGGGTTTAATGTACTTACAATTCCTTGTGTTTGTCTTCAGCCAAGATTTGGTCATTTGGTTTAAGAGAATACCTATAACACAGAAACAAAAAAATACATCATATAACCATTTAAGTACCTTGCCTCATGGACACTGAGCTGTGGTATCAACATACAGTGGGTTAACCCCTATCAAACAAGCATTACTACACTGTTACAGGCCTCTGTCTTAATTGATAAAACATTAAAAAATGCCTAAGTTCTTTGCTGTTCTTCTAGTCACTGCCACAGATACCATCCAAAGAACTGAAGTAGGATCAGCCTGACCTTTGAAAACACAAGGTATTTTCAATACTCTTCTGTAGTAAATAATCTGCAATGTTACACTCATCTAGTAGTTCAAAAATCAAGAAATGACTACAATAAGAATTTAGGAGTTCACAAAACAATAAACAGTTATTCATTCATTAAATATACAGTAAACATCTGGGGCGCCTGGGTGGCTTAGTCGGTTAAGCGTCTGACTTTCGCTTAGGTCATGATCTCACGGTTCGTGGGTTCGAGCCCCGCATCAGGCTCTGTGCTGACTGCCAGCTCAGAGCCTGGAGCCTGTTTCAGTCTGTGACTCCCTCTCTCTCTGACCCTCCCCTGCTCACGCTGTCTCTCTCTCTCTCTCCTAGAAATAAATAAAAAAATATTTAAAAAAAAAAAATATATACAGTAAACATCTATACACCAGACGACGTCCTTGGTGGTATGACAAAGGAGGAAAAATAAGTTGTTATTAACTTAATGACCATAGGCAATCATTTAATTTCTTCAAGTCTCACTTTCCCTGTCTATAAAAACAGAGGTTGCAATAAATATTAGAACAGCTATCTTTCAAATTACCATATAATTTGTACTGCTAAAGGTAAACAGATTTCTGAGGAGTACACAGAAAAAAACAAACACTGGATGGAAATTCCCAGGTCTTCAATTCCCACTTGTAATCAATTCTTTCCTAAAACTAAGTTGCCTGACAATGGGTCAGAAATCCAAGTGGAAAGGTCATGTAGAGTCTCTTTTCTTGCCTCCCCTTTCACAAGTCCCTTTACCCACCTTATGAAAAGAATGGCAAACCTGTCACACATCCTAAATAGCTAGTGTATACATTGGCTAGTGTATAAAAACCTCTGAAGTGCTAAACAAGAAATGTTTCATAATATTTTTGTCTGCAAAGCATCTATAAGTAAAGTAACATAAACTGCCCACAGGGATTCCTATTTTACACATTATTTCTGTAAAGAATGAAACCACAAATTATAAGTGGGGAACTATCTGTCATAGGATGTTCTATATTCAGGTATATTATAGAATGGGGCACAAGTTGATTAGTTTTCTTTAAAAAGTTTATCTTTTCTACCCCATGTACATCATCAAAGAACGCATTACTTGTCAGGAAGAGTCTTATGAAGGAAAGGTAAGAGAGTTCCCCATTAAAAAAAAAGAAGAAAATAAAGAATGAACTTATTTCCTCCAAGCAACAATTTTAAACAAGGTTCCTTGCCTTCCATTTATCTACTGAGGATTAAATATCAGAACACAGTTGTCACAGAAACAAAAGTCAAATCATTTACTTGAACTGAAAAATGAAGGCAGATTTTTTTCTATCATGAAAGCAAATCTAATTTGTTTGACAATGAAGAGTGATTTTACCAATGATTCCACAGCACACAGTGGCCTTCAGTTGAATGAATGGTTTTGACTAAAACATGTTTAAAGCACTCAATAAAAACATTCTATCAAAAAAAAAATCCTTTTGACATAGGTATATTGAAATTAACAATATTTTACTTTCCCCAGCATTTCCTAAACTGTTTGGGTAAACATACAGCTGTAAGTAAAACACTAATAGATATATGATCACTAGCTATTTAGGAAGCCTTACTAAACTCTTTTTTTTTTTTTTTTTTTTTTTTTTTTGGTGCATTCCCCAGAACTGCATGTCTCTAGTGACTCTAATAACTAGAAAGTCAGGGGGTTCTAATTCTTTGCTTTTAACAAAAGAAGGACTTAATCAAATTATAAGCTGATAGACAAATAATGATGATAAATCACTTGATGACAGAGACACTCAAACAATTAAGTGACACTGCTTAAACAAAGCTCTACTACCATCCAATCAATTATGTGAGCACGTTTTTCAGAACTTCTGTCAGGGAGCAAGAATTTCTCATTCCCTTCTCAGGGAACAAGAACTTGTGTCCCCTTCAAGGTCCTTCTATCTGGACTAAGAATCAAATTGACAGATTAACAGGAGAAAATCAACTTTAATACGTATATGTACAGGGAATCCACACAAACAGGGAAATTCCGAAGTCAGTCAGACAAAATGAGATATACTTGTCATTCTGAACTAAGGAGAGGGAGTAGGGGTCTGGGATTTCGAGGAAAGGAATGTACTTCAAAGGGTGATAAGAAGAGATGTTTGGTAATTAGATGTATGCCCTACCATATAGATGGGTCACTTAGATAAAATTTGTTAATAACTCTTATTCTTGGAAAGACTCTCAATGTAGATTCTTCTGTGTGGTTAAGGGTGGGAAAAAACCTTCTCTTGAGCCTATGGGTTCTCAAGTGTCTTCAGCTCAAAGTAATCCACACACCAAAATGGCACATTCTGAGGGGGGCCTATCCTGAACCTCTTCACATCTCTAAAAGAAAAAAGGAAAATAAAATGGATGCTGAATATTGTCTAATTGCAGCAATGAGCACTATTTATCCAAGAAAGGCTGAACTAAATGAAAAAAATTAGATTAGCTTCACCCACCTCATTAAAAGATGCATTTCCAGTAAGATTTTTTCCTTGTTTAATAATTTCTCAACGTTTTAATACATTTATGTTATTTTACTAACTCTATGTTAATTACAACTGAATGACTAAGAGATTTTCTTTTTAAGTTTTTAAATTTATTTTTTGAGAGGGAGAGTGCAGATGCACGCGAGCAGGAGAGGGGCAGAGAAAGAGTGGGAATGCCAAGCAAGTTCTGCACTGTCAGCATGGGGACCAACACAGGGCTCCATCTCATAAATGGCGATATCACAACCCGAGTCAAAAATAGGACAGCTTTTATCTATTTTCTCTTCCTTCCCCATTTCATCTCTCTTCTCTGTTCCTTTCCTATTAAAAAACAAAGCAAAACAAAACAAAACCTTCCCTTTTAAAGTCTCAGGATAAGAATTTAAAGGGAATGGTGGGAAAAAAAAAATAAAATAAAATAAAGGGAATGGTGGAGGCCAGAAAAAAAAAATGGAGTCCAAATATGCAAAAAGCAGGCAGGGAAGGATAGACCTGATTTTTATTAAATCAACAAACGGGAAATTTTACTCTCTCTTTTTTTTTTTTTTTTTTTTTTTTTTTTTTTTTTTTTTTTTTTTTTTTTTTTTTTTTTTTTTTTTTTTTTTTTTTTTTTTTTTTTTTTTTTT
>NW_024080728.1:1361336-1407028 GCF_003009895.1 Hyaena hyaena | reverse complement strand
AGGGAGTGACAGACTCTGAAACAGGCTCCAGGCTCTGAGCTGGCAGTCAGCACAGAGCCCGACGCGGGGCTCGAACCCACGAACCGCGAGATCATGACCTAAGCGAAAGTCGGACGCTTAACCGACTAAGCCACCCAGGCGCCCCGAAATTTTACTCTCTTAATTCACTGAGTACATCTCCAGATCCTCAAGAATAAATGTGCAAGAGGGACGCCTGGGTGGCTCAGTCGGTTAAGCATCTGACTTCGACTCAGGTCATGATCTCACTGTTTGTGGGTTGGAGGCCCGTTTGGGCTCTGTGCTGACAGCGAGCTCAGAGCCTGAAGCCTGTTTCAGATTCTGTGTCTCCCTCTCTCTCTGACCCTCCCCTGCTCACGCTGTTTCTCTCTCTCAAAAATTTAAAAAAAAAAATTTTTTTTTAAAGAATAAATGTGCAAGATCCACTTTGAACTATTCTCCAAGCAAATCAGTTCTCTTAATTCCAAACAAACTTCAAAGCAGTCACTCTTCCCATAGCATTTCTTTCTCACATCTGATTTCCTCTTGCCCCAGCCAGGTAACTTTTATCATATCTCAAAAACCTTAATTTTTCATCTTCAGCCTGGAGCCCAAAATGGGGCTTGATCACTTGACTGGGAGATCATGACCTGAGCCAAAATCAAGTCAGACGCTTAACCAATGGAGCCACCAGGGCACCCCCCTTTGCTAGAATTTTTTAAATTCAATTTTATCTTCCTTATCTCTTCCTTGACTCTTGTACACTGCATTTTAGAGTTAGCCAAAATGCAAGGTTTGAGGAAACAGTACCCAAGATAATCTTCACTTCTGGGGCGCACAGGTGGCTCAGTCAGTTGAGCAACCAACTCTTGTTTTGGCTAAGCATGGAACCTGCATGGGATCTTCTCTGTCTCTTCCCTGCTCACATTCATTCCATCTCTCAAAATAAATAAATAAACATTTAAAAAGGCTATCATCACTTCTGACACCAAATGAAAGTTCCCAAAACCACCCTCTGATTCCGTAATTCACTAGAAGGACTCACAGAACTCACTGAAAACAATTATACTCATAGTTACGGATTATAAGGAAAGGATACAAGTCAAAGTCCAAGGGAAAAGACATATAGAGCATGTCTGGGAGGGTTCTAAATGGAAAGTTTGTCCTGGCATCAGTATCTTGACAATATAGCACACTGTGGATATGTAACTCTATGCTATGTAGTACTGTCAACAAGGGAAGCTCACCCAAGCTTCAATGCATGATTGATCAACTGCCCCAGTGGTTAACTCAGTCTTTAGGTCAACTGATATCATAGGCCCCAAAGTCTAATCCTAAATCAGATAACTGGTCACTCTGTGAGGAGTGGCCAGCCCCATTCTAAGCAAAATGACACTTCTATTCTATCAGGTATGATGTAGATTACCTCCTAGAAGCCAAGGCCAAAAGTCAGACATCTCTTTGGACAAGGCCAAATTTTTTACTACACATATGCTTACATGTATGTTTATTTATTTACATATGTCCTTAAATATACTGATGTGTATATTCATAAACTTTATTCATAAACTTCCATCTACATCTGCATTTTTCATAGAAGTCTCCCTTATACTCACTTTACCCAATTTTAGTTAGGTTAATAAACTATATGAAATGTGACTAGAATAACCTATTGTTATTAATTATCTATCTGTCCAAAAGAAAATTATTCTAATTTTATGGGGCACCTCAGTGGCTCAGTTGGTTAAGCAACCTACTTCAGCTAAGGTCATGATCTCACGGTTCCTAAGTACGAGCCCCACATCAGCCTCTGTACTAACAGCTCAGAGACCGGAGCCTGCTTTGAATTCTGTCTCCCTCTCTGCCTCTCCATTACTTGCTCTCGCGCGCACTCTCTCTCTCTCAAAAATAAACATTAAAATATATATATTAAAATTATGTTGAAAATTATTCTAATTTTTAAAATAGAACATTGATTTAATTTGCAAATTAGAAAAAAAGCACTAATAGAGAAAGATGATTTGTTCCTGCGTGCAATTTAAATATATTTCCAAAGCTCATAAACTACAGCCAAACTCTATATAGATGGTTATTTGTAAAGGAATAAAAACTTCACAAAACACCTTTAAAATGTACACAGAAAAATAGTAAAAACCTATAATTGTAAAAATTATGTCAACTAAGAAATGCCTCACATTCATTTTGAAAGTACGCAAAGTATAAATTATAAATGTAAAAGTAAATATACCATCAGAACCACAACCCCTACTAGTGAAATGGGGCTATTTCTCACTGAAATGTATGGTTAAATGTTTATTTAAATGTGGGAGTATAATTATATATAGCTCTCATTTTCATTTAGTATGCTGTTCTGCCCATCTCACTGCTGTTGAGAGAAGATACACAAGCCTTTTTAATCTCTATCACATTTAACTTACTCTCTGAACATTCAATGTTCTAAATTAATAAGTTCCATGGGGAAATTCAACTTAGTAGGAATTAGAAAGTAGAGATCTACACCTCTACTTTCTACCAGTTCTTTCCTAGATGATACTAAGTACAGCCTATTTTTTTAGTTGGGTTTTGCTTCCAAAAGACATGATTCAATAGATGTTCTGCTTTTATATTCATTTCTTAAATTCAAACATAAACACGGTCCCTATGAAGTCAGAGACAGCAAAATAGTAGTAGTTCACAACCTTTTGTCTGCCTGAATTTGCCAAAAGATAAAAACCGCTAACTCCTATCAGAAGATAAGGAAGCTGAAGACAATACAGGGAAGCGCCCTCTTTATCCTGCCTCTCTACCCTCTGCAGAGAAAGAACATTAGACTGAAAGTCTAAGATTTGTGTTACTATCTTGATTCAGACATCAATTAGCTTTTGAAAGTGGGGAAGCCATTTAATATCTCTAAGAAGGATAAAACTACCTATGTAATGTTGCTAAGTGGATCAAATAAGATAATACATGAGAAGTGTCAGCACATTTACATGCAATAAATACTCACCTCTCTTCCCTTTCCTATAATGCTCCCACCTCAATAAAATGACTAATTCAACTAGCTCAAATAGCGAGGGAAAGTAGTTTAAAGTGCTCATGTTTTGGAATAATTGTATAACTACAAATTTTCATTAAGACATCAGAGAGTTGTGTACAAGGATGTGAATGCAAGGGGCTCCTGGGTGGCTCAGTTGGTTAAGCATCCAACTCCAGCTCAGGTCCTGATCCTACAGTTTGTGAGTTGGAGACCCATATCAGGCTCTGTGCTGACAGCTCAGAGCCTGGAGCCTGCTTCAGATTCTGTGTCTCCCTCGCTCTCTGTTCCTCCCCTGCTCACATTCTGTCTCTCTCTCAAAAATAAGCAAAGAGTTAAAAACAATTTTTTTTATAAAGGAGGTCAATGTGCGTGTTATTTAAGGAAAAGTGTAAGCAAACACTATCCAGAAAGTAGTAGACTTATAATCAGTAAGTTATAGCACCATCAGGAAACAGGTCAACATTAAGTTTAAAAAAAAAAAAGGCAATATACTCCCCAAAAGAATTGGAAACATAACACCAAAATATTATATAGCATTACAGATTATTTTTATTCTTTTTATGCATATTCAAAATGTAAATAAGCATACATTAAAAACAAACAGATATAATACTTTAGAATGTAGTCATAATATTCTCCTGGATATATTTTTCACTTAAAATTTTCAACCAATGAACGTTTAAGCCTCCAAAGTTTAGTTCAAATTTTTCTTGTGTAAAATATTTAAAATAAATTTGTTTTAAATATTTTTATTGTATGAATATTGACAGCAACAGGAGGCAAGTGGATAGGAAAAAAGAGAGAAGGAAAGAAAGGAGGAAGAGGGAAAGGAAAGAAGAGAGAAGGGCAAGACGTAGGAGAAGAGAAGGGGGAGTACTTTCCTTCAATCCTGTCTGAGCTGTTAAAGGAAGACACACTTGAAGTACAAAAGAATAACATCCAGTAATGGCATTCCCATCATGGGCAGTGGGAAAATGGCTCTGTTATTTAGGTTTATAATTAAATATCAGAACACATAAATAAAATGTATTAATACATGATGGATAAATATTAAGATATGCTAGAACAGCAGCAGTGAGCAAGTAATAGGAATGAAACAAAGATAGGACCTTAAGACTGAAACATTGTTTATTCAAATATCCTTTCCCTGAAGATCAGCATAACATAAAATTTCAGACCTAGAAAGGTCCTTAAATATACTGTGAAGTCCAGAGACAGCCCAATCATAAATGAAACGGCCAACCCAACATCACACAAATAGTTAACACCAAGCTAAGACTTGCTACATAGCAGTACGACAATAAAATATTCCATAAATGCCTGCAACTAAGATTGCCCTCTAACAATTAATTAATTTTGAAGAAATCTATAAATACTACCACATGGTCCAAAGAACCCTAACAGTAGCATGCAAAGTTTTATAGAATTGGCAGAATCAATCAGATAGTGTAGGTATGGCAAGATTTTAAACATGTTTACCTCTAGCAATCAAAAAATAAACATCAAAACATGTTAGAAAGGAAAAAAAGGGAGGCCAAAAGTGCTAATCACCACAGCAATGTTTTAAGAGGCTTACAAAGAAACAGATTAAAAAGTAAACCACTGGATTAAAATGAAAATAATAGCAAAACCTTACAAGATTTATAAAAATAACATTTTAAATTCTCATTAGTAAATTAAATGAGGATAAAAACGCAATTATAGAAGGCTGAAGAAAAAGAATTAAACTAGATTTACACTTAAATAGAACTACTTTTTATTATTAAATTTTCTTTGCTTATTTTTTTTTAATGTTTATTTTTGAGAGAGAGAGACAATCAGCACAAGCAGGGGAAGGGCAGAGAGAGAGAGGGAGACAGAATCTAAAGCAGCTGTCAGCACAGAGCCTAACACGGGGCTCAAACTCATCAGCCATGAGATCATTCCCTGAGCCAAAGTCAGACACAATCAACTGAGCCACCCAGGTGCCCCACTTATGTTTTTATTTTTAAAAATCATTGATAATTATTCAAAATGACTAGCCATGTATTTTCATTAATGAAAATTTTTAAATTTGACTTGTAAGATGTCACTGCTTGACCACTAGGCCATATCAACAAAACTGGGCCACTTTACATCACACGTCCCATTTATTTCTTATACTTTTCAATTTGACTTCTGTCCCTTATCATTCCACTGTGATTTACCTAGCTGAGGTCACTGCTGACATCCTATTATCAAATCCATTGAATTCTTGTAGGTTTTATGTTACTAGACCTCTCTCTTACATGTGATATTATTAACCACTCTGGCATATAAACTCGCCACACTTCATGAGACCTGTTTTAGATCTTCTGCTAAAAACTATTTCTTTTTCAGCCCCTTCCATATTCAAGTCTTCTTCATCTATCCATTTATTCACTGTTCTATATTCTAGCCCACCGCCTTTACTTTTACCCTTTCTCTAGAAAGGCTCATTATTGGTTGCTTTTTTTTATTTTTTATTTATACATATGTATGTACCTTTGTATGTATGTAATCTCATGACCAATGTGGGACTCAAACTCATGACTCCAAGATCAAGAGTCATACACTTTTCTGACTGAGCCAGCCAGGCGCCCCATTGGTTGCTTTAAATACCACCTATTTAATGATGATGATGGTGATGATGATGATGATGATAGCAGTAGTAATAACAGCTAATCTTTACTGAATGGCACTGAATCAAGGTAAAATGAAATATAATGCTTATTTATTATACTTCTCTCCAGCCATGAATCCTCTACCCACCAGAAACATAAATCAAACTCTCTCCTAAATGGATCCACCTAAATATCACATATGCATGAACAAAACTGAACTCAATCTATCCACCCTCTCTAACATGTAATTCTCTCATGCTCCGTAACTCAATCGTAAATACCGCCAAAACCAAAAGTTGGAATGTCATCACTTACTCCTTTGCCCTCTTCATTGATCAATCATTAAACGTACCTTTATAACACTAAAATATTATTGAACTTTCTCCAAACTGCAATGATCAGGTCACCATCCCTCAACAACATCCCTAATGCTACTTTATCTTAAAATCTAAGAATCTGGAGTTCTGAAACGGAGAATCAGAAGGGCCAAGGACCATCTTTCTTTTAACAGGTTAACAAGATAACCAAGTTAAAGAAAATATACAAAATTCAGCAGCATTTCCAAATACCAGCAATAATTTAAAAAATGTTATTGAAGGGGCGCCTGGGTGGCTCAGTCGGTTAAGCTTCCGACTTTTGCTTAGGTCATGATCTCGCGGTTCGTGGGTTCGAGCCCCGCGTCAGGCTCTGTGCTGACTGCCAGCTCAGAGCCTGGAGCCTGTTTCAGAGTCTGTATGTCCCTCTCTCTCTTACCCTCCCCTGTTCACGCTGTCTCTCTCTATCCTAGAAATAAATTTAAAAAAATATTTAAAAAAAAAATGTTATTGAAAAAATACTCTATTTACAAGAGCAATAATTTTACTTCTAAAATACCTAGAATAAGCCTCACAAAAAATGTACACCTCTGAAGAAAACTGTACAATTTTGCAATGAGACCTAAGCTGCACTAATATTGTAACAACTAACCCCATATCACTATCTCATTAATTACGAGTGCCTGGCTGGCTCTATCAGAAGAGAATGTGACTCTTGACCTCGGGATCGTGTACTCGACTCCCACAATGGGTGCACAGGTTACTAAAAAAAATAAATAAATAAAATAAACGTAATTAATTAGAATTAAATGAAATTTTAAAATTCAATTCATCAGTTGCACTAATCACACTTCAAATGTTCAAAACTAAACGTGAGTAGTGGTTACCATAACAAAGCACAAACATAACAACATTTCCATCATCACAGAAAATTCCAGTGACAGTATTGCTGCAGAGATAATTTACCCCAGATTTTTATTTTACTCTAATCACTTCTACATGGTTTGGATTTTTTCCCAAACACAATTATTTTTATAATTTTTGAAGCTAACAAATTTAGTAATAATCATTACCATAAGATGTGGAAGTCTAAAAAAATAAAAACAAAAACAAAATCTAACTGTTTTCTGTTTTGTAATCCTTTCTCTCTCTCTCTCTCTCTCAAAAATAAACACTTTTTTAATTTTTAAAAAATTAAAAATAAAATAAAACAATTAGAGCTTTTAATCTTATATATGAAGTATCACTTGATACTCCAAATATTGTTTTACTTCAAACTAATATATATTTATTTATAGAAATAATTCATCCTGATTTATAAGAATAATCCAGTTATAAATTTTTGGTATGGAATGATCAGCACTGAAATTTACAACCAACTATTATTACTTTGAGTATTTTCAGAGTAAACATTAAGTAATGTCTTTCATGCATGCTTACATTAATCAAGACTTACCTAAGGTTTATATGATTACATTATTAAAGATTTAGATTCCTAAGAAAAATATATTTCCTCAACTACTCTAGCTTCCCTTCTTAAAACTGAGTATTTTCATTTCTAATGAGGATTTTTACTTCCCAATTACCATGACATTAATTCTCTTCATGCCTTTATTTCTGTGGTATTTACCTAGTGTCAGGAAAAATCAAAACAAACCTGTCTTATATATTCCTTTGCTTCCTTTTGTATAAACTTCTTCCTTTACTCTCCATAATTAGATCAGCACTCATCTGGCAGTATTTTTATGTTCCACATTTTATCTCTCCTCACACCCACTGTGACTCTTCAATATGCTAGAAAACATTATTTTCAACAACCTACTTCCTGCTTCAAGTTCTCCTACTTATTTTCAGTTATTATACTTTGGCAAATTGCACACATCAAACTTGACTAACTTAAATCTGATTTTCTTTCAATTAGATAAAGATACATTTTTCTTATTCCAGGAAAAAAAAAGTAGCTTTAACAATCTTTAAATAAACAATAGGATATTCTAGAAGAAGTTTAATTTTTAAATAAGAAATAATTATCTAATTGATATTTCTGAATAATGGCAATGCTTGTTCTATTCTGGAAACAATACAAAAAGTATATTGTTTTGAAAACTTAGTCAAGAAGAGAATTGTTGAGTATTTCAATCTCTCACACAGGATTTATTAATCTATTCTAATGCAGTAATTAAAACTAAATATTAACAATTTTTAGAGTGAATTACACATATTCTTTCTCACCTACACTATACCTATAATTGAAGGAAAACATAATTTCACTAAGTTTATAAACCTTTACATATCTACCATAATTTACACCAAAGTCTGGATATATAATTGTTTTTTTTACTTTCAAATTAATACTTACATAGTAAGTCAGTAGAAAACAAATAATACAGATGTTACAATTAAAACAAAACTATATTTCAAATCTCTGCTCAATGACTGATGTTTTTTGGACATCAACAAATTTCTTAAAATCTGACTAATTCTTTATGAGATACCTACCTCATAAAGTTGCCAAGAGAACTAAACACATACTGTATACACCTAATACATACTGAATAAATGTTATTTTGGTCAGATAACAATTCTTAAAACTTATTATATTCTCTTTTCTCTTATATCTTGAATGTTTTTCAGATGGTTTGTCCATGGCCCTTCTTTACAGCCCTCTCTTTATGATTCACCAGTCCAGTATGTAAAGAACATTAGCATATGATGGCTCTGAATCTTTAAAAACCTATTCTGAGGCACCCAGTGACTCAGTTGCTTGAGTGACAGGCTCCTGATTTTGACTCAGGTCATGATCTCACTATTCATGAGATTGATCCTTACGGTGGGCTCTGTGCTGACAGCAAGGAGACTGCACGGGATTCTCTCTCTCTCTCTCTATCTCTCTCTCTCTCTCTCTCTCTCTTTCTCTCTCTCTCGCCCTCCTTCCCTTCAAAATAAATAAACTTATAAAAAAAAAGAAAAAGAAAAGTATAAAGACAAAAAAAAAGAAAGTATCAATTCTCACATTTTAAACACTGAACACTTAAAATCTCACTTTATTTTTTAATTTATTTTTTTAAATTTTATACAGAGAGGGAATCTTAAGCAGACTCCATGGTCAGCGTGGAGCCCAACTCAGAGCTCAACCCCACGACCCTGGGATCATAACCTGAGCTGAAATCGAGTCAGATGCTCAACCAAGAAGTGTACTGTTTAGAAAACTTAGTTAAGAAGAGAATTGTTGAGTGTTTCAATCTTTCACACAGAATTTATTAATCTATTCCAATGCAGTAACTGAGTATTAGTAACTGAGCTATCCAGGGATCCCTAAAATCCCACTTTAAAAAGGACTTTCTACAAAAAAAAAATTTTCAGTCACATGCTATTTCTCAAGTACCTAACATGTATCCACCACTATGCTATCATGTAGCAAATATATAATGTAGTTCCTTTATACAAAGAGTTTACTGTATATACAACAAATTTACAAAAATACTTTTCCAAATTGTCTCTCCACAACAATGCATGCAAGGTTTATACTATGGACATTTAATTATAAACCTAGTACAAAAAACAAATTTAGCATCCTTTCAAGTAAGAGATCAAAAAGCAGAAAAGAATAAGTAAGTAAATGAGAGCCAAGAAGATCAAAGGAAAATGTTAATTAAAAAAAAAAACCCTCTCTTTTATTCTAAACGCTGCTTGTTTGAGAAATTATAAGATCATCACCTAAATTATATAAATTATTAAATACTTAAAAAGTAAAGCCAGGAATCAACAAAAGATTTGAACCTAAAGAAAAGTAAGATAATCATTTATTTATCCACCAATTGCTCTGTGCAATAGAAAATAGGCCAACTCATTTAAAATTCCCAAAGGGGTGCCTGGGTGGCTCAATTGGTTAAGTGTCCAACTCTTGGTTTGGGCTCAGGTCATGATCTGACAGTTCCTGAGTTTGAGCCCTGAGTCAAGCCCTGAGTCAAGGCTAAAAGCCTGCTTGGGATTCCCTCTCTCCCTCTCTCTCTCTGCCCCTCCCCCATTTGTGTGTGTGCGCTCTCTCTCTCCTTTCTCTCTCTCTAACAAAATGAACTTTAAAAATAAATAACATAAAGTCCTTGAAAAATAATAATGATAAATCATTTTTTTAAAAGGGGGGGAGGGGCGCCGGGTGGCTCAGTCGGTTAAGCGTCGGACTTTCAGCTCAGGTCATGATCTCATGGTTCCTGGGTTCGAGCCCCACATCAGGCCCTGTGCTGACAGCTCAGAGCCTGGAGCCTGCTTCGGATTCTGTGTCTCCCTGTCTCTCTGACCCTCCCCTGTTCACCCTGTCTCTCTCTCTCATAAATAAATGAAACATTAAAAAAAGGGGGGGGAGAGAGAGGAGCGGGACAGGCACCTGGCTGGTTCAGTCAATAGAGCATGCAACTTGATCTCAGGGTTGTGAGTTCAAGCCCCAGGTTGGGTATAGAGATTACTTTAAAAAAAAAAAAAAGAAATCTTTTAAAAAGAAAGGAAGGGAGGGAGAGAGGAAGGGAGGAGGAAGAAAGAAAGAGAAAAAGAAGAGCAAATGAAGAACTTAGCAGAGTTAGAAAAACTAAAATGTCAATTGCAACAGAAAAAGGCTGCATATGTTAGGCAAGCCAAGTCTACTTGTGGAAGCCCTAAGTCTCAGATGAAATGGATAAGGCATGCAGTTAAAAGTAGGGAAACTGACTACCATCACACCAAAGACAACTTACAATTCCTAAAACAAATTAGAGATTTATTGTCTGAAGAAACCAAACAGAAGCGTCTCTAAACTGAGAGACAACAGGCAAAACAGGAAAAATAGGGACTGATCAAACTGCCTACTTAATTATGCCACCTTTATCTCCCTTACCCTGTCCACCTCTAAGAATAAAGTAACCAGGCTTCAAAAGACTTTTCTGTAAAGAAACTGAACAGGCTCAGAGAATAGACTTTCCGATACCAATATTAGGGGTCAGCACACAAAAATAGGCTTTTAATATAATCAAGGATAATCAAGCCATGATAAAGTCCCATTTACTCAACAAGCCCAACCTATGCATACCAATGAGGTTTTGAATGTGGGGTATGGTGTGTGGGGGTGGGGGATGAGTGGGTGGGCGTGTTTGAAAAAAGATTTTTTTTTTTTGCTTTATTAGTGTTCTTTAACTATGTAACAAATTTACCCAAAACTTGGCAGATTAAACACACTCATTATCCCACACAGATTTTAAGGGTCAGGAATCCAAAAGCGGCTTAGCTAACTGATTCTGGCTCAAAGTCTCTCATGAGGTTATAATCAAACTGTCAGCCAGAGCTACAGTCAACTCAGGGTTCAACAGAGGATGGGGAATCCACTTCTAAGCTCACGTACATGGTTGCTGGCAAGTCTCAGTTCCTCAGAGGCTGTAGAGCAGAGGCCTCTTATCTCCCGCTCCATAGGGTCCCTGAATATCAAGACATGGCGGCTAGCTCCCCCCACAACTAGTAATCAAAAAGAAAGAAAGAAAGAGAAGGTGTGTGTACAAACAAGTGAGAACATTCAATATGGAAACCACAGTCTATTACAACCTAATCTGTAGCATACCATCACTTCTACTGTATGCCATTCCTTATACAGATCAGTCTTAGTACAGTTGGGAAGAGACTACTCCTCCCCAGGAGGGGATCAATGGGAGCCATCTTGGAAGCTACCAAGGAATTGGCCCCCCACCAGGAATTCCTGCCTCCTGTTTTTTACATCCATGTGTAGAGGCCAGGCTTGGTCTGTATGACCAACAGTATATGACAAAAATGATAGCATGTCACTTTCTAAGATTAGGTTATAGAAAAAGACTACAGTTTCCATCTAGAGAAAACGATTCCCTCTCTCAAATCACTAGCAATAGAGCAAAGAGCTACCATGTGTTGGTCCATGAGATGAAGAAACTAACGTCCTCAGTTCAAAAGTTTCTAAGAGGGGCACCTGGATGGCTCAGTTGGTTAAGCATCTGATTCTTGGTTTCAGCTCAGGTCATGATCCGACAGTTCATGTGTTTGAACCCTGGGTCAGACTCCACACTGGCTCCTCACTGACAGCATGGGACCTGCTTGATATTCTCTCTCTCTCTCTCTCTCTCTCTCTCTCTCTCTCTCTGAACCTCCCACCCCCGACTCATGCTCGCTCACTATCTCTCTCCTACTCTCAAAATAAACTTTTTTATTTTTAAGAAAACTTTAAGAAACTTTAAGAAAAAAAAAGGTTTTAAGAAACTGAGGACAGACAATAATGAGTCATCTGGGAATCAAATCCTCCAGCCATAGTTGAGCCCCAAAATGAATGCCACCATGACCAAGGGACTGACTACAACTTGATCAGAGACCCTAAGCCAGAATCACTCTGCTATGCCATACTCTCAAATTCCTGACCCTCAGAAGCAATGATAGATACTAGATGTTTGTTACTTTAAGCAGCCAAGCCAGAATCACTCTGCTATGCCATACTCTCAAATTCCTGACCCTCAGAAGCAATGATAGACGCTAGATGTTTGTTACTTTAAGCAGCCAAGTTTGGGGGTAACATGTTACACAGCAATAGATAACTATTAAAGCTTCTTTAAAAATTATAAAAGCAACTCAAAATTGTTATAAAAAAAATCTTTACTTATACAGAATGTTGAAATAAAAGTACCTGCCCTAGCCGGTCTACCCTCCCACAACTGTTAGAGCTTACAACATATCTTTTTGTATTTTTTCTTCTTCCTATACAGATAAATGGAATGAGGTTTTTAATGTCTTACCGTTAAATATGAACAGAGGGCCAAAAATCACCTAATACTGGAAGAAAGTCTCCATTGTGAAGGAGAAAGACCACAGTAAACAATAAGAGTAATCCACAGAGAACAGAGATAAAGCAGGAAACAGAAGAGAAACCTTCAAAAAACAAACAAAACCATCTCTAATTAATATGTTTAGAGAGGACAAAAAAACTACATCCATAACACAACAACAAAATGTTACCTGATAATAATTTACTAACAGCAGAAACAACAACAAAAATACTAAAAGCTTCCACAGAGAAAAAGACTAGTGATCTACAAAGGAAGGAGATGCATTTGATGTACAGAAGACAATGGCACATGCCTTCAAACTTTGCAAAGAAAACTCTATTAACCAATCAATAACATGTGAAGGAAATTTAAAGACTGTCACACATATACAAGGATTAAAATTACGTGTGATCATGCACTCTTTCTCTTAGGAAGCTACTTAGGCTATGTTATACACACACAGACACACACAAACACACACACAAAGAAAACCAATTAAGCATATATAAGGCTTATAAACAAATAGGCATATAAACAGAAGAAAAGTCAGAGGGAAGTTCAAGGAAAACCACTGTTTTAAAGGGTGGGGGCATGCATGCCTGGATGGCTCAGTCAGTGGAGCTTCTGATTCTTGGTTTCAGCTCAGGTCATAATCTCATGGTTCCTGAGGTCAAGCCCCACATCAGGCTCCGGCATGACAGTGTGGAGCTTACTTGGGATTCTCTCCCCTGTTTGCTCTCGCTCTCTCCCTCTCTGAAAATAAATAAATAAACTTTAAGAAAAAAGTCTAACACCACAACCTGTTCATTTTGAGCACAAAGATGGAGAACTCTAGAAAGGAGGTCACCAGAGAAAAAGATGTTGACAGACTTACTGATTTTTGAGAAATGAGGAGGGGGAGGGGGAAGGAAGAGGTTAATAGGCACCTAACAGATTTAACAATGGTTTGAAAATTTCAGTAAGTGTATAGAAAATGGTGAAAACGAATACAGGATACACTGAGTAACTGGAAGAAAATCAAAAAGTTTTTTAAGTATCATAGTTCACAATTTTATTCACAATGATTAACATAATTTAACAATATGGTGAGGATGAAGAAGAAATGGTAGCTGGTAAAAGAGAGCTAAATCCTTAGCTATCACACTAGGGAGTCAATACATAATATCTAAAACTGACAAACCCAAGTTGCTCCTGGCTGACTCATTCAGTAGATAGAGCATGTGAATCTTGATCAAGCCCTACGGTGGAGGTAGAGCTTAAAAATAAATAATATAAAAAAATTTTACAGGAGATAAATAAACAAAAGTTAACAAACCTAAGAAATACCTAGTAATACAGACCTCAAATACTCCCTTAGATTGGAACTGCTAGACAGATGATATGCATGAGAAATTAACCTTCAATTCACCTACTCTCACAGCAAACATTCAGGAATGGACAGCAGTTTTTAACAGTTACTAGAACCTGGTCAGCAAGGAGATAAGGACCCAGAGACTCTTCAACAATTAAACACCAAGAGATTATAAAAATTCCTGGTAAACCATGGCAGTAAAAAAAGCAAAGTTCTCAGAAAGCCAGAGGAAATACTTTCCACTATTATTCATGAACATGATTAGGTTATCTCCTCCCACAGGGACTTGAGGATCAAGTGTGCCCCTCCACACAGAGTGCTGTGTCTTCTGTTCAGGAAACCATCCTAATGTAATCATATTCTTATATCTTTTCCCTACATTAAAGGAACATTTATTCTTTGCCTCTCCAATCAACCAGCCTTATAAAAATCACATGTAACAATATTAGTGTATTATTTAGAAACAACTGGATACCAGGAAAATACACCTAAGAATTAGAAATAGTTTCTTGGAAAAAAAAAGCAGTTTTGGCATAGGGTAAAAGCAAGGGGAGAAGTGGAAGATTCTTCCAGTGCTTTGATGAAACTTCAGATGCAAGGCCTTCTGGCCAAGCAACTGTATTTCGTCTTGTTGGAACATTCATTTATCCTTGGGGGTTCCAGCTTCCTATAAGTTTGCTGTGGCCAAACCAAGAAAGAAGACATATTTAGATTGCTATAGAAATTATGATTCCAGAAAAGATTTTGAGGAGATGATGAAGGTTGGTATCTATCTATCAGAGTGCAAAGTGAACTTCTCTGCATTGGTTCCAAGGACATTTGTCCCTGACCTGTATTCCTGAACTATGAAACATGAATACTGGTCTATGAAATAGTTTCTCTTGATAAATAAAATAAGGGGCACCTGAGTGGCTTAGTCGGTTAAGCGTCCGACTTTCACTTAGGTCATGATCTCACGGTTCGTGGGTTCAAGCCCCGCGTCGGGCTCTGTGCTGACTGCCGGCTCAGAGCCTGGAGCCTGTTTCAGTCTGTGACTCCCTTTCTCTCTGACCCTCCCCTGCTCACTCTCTCTCTCTCTCTCCTAGAAATAAATAAAACATAAAAAAAATTTTTTAAAAAAAGATAAATAAAATAAACAACTAACAATACTGTGGGGAAAAAAACAAACAAGGAAAAGTAAAATTAAGAAAACAATTCTATTTACAATAACATCAAAAATAATGAAATACTTAGGATTAAATTTAACCCAGAAAATATAAGACTTACACACTGAAAACTACTAAACTCTGTTGAAGCAATTTAAAGAAGAGCTAAATAAATGGAAGGACATCCTCTGTTCATGAACTGAAAGACTTAGTATTGTTAAAGTGTCAATACTTCCAAAACTAATCTACAGATTCAGTAAAATACCACACAAACTGCCAAGTGCCTTTTTTGCAGAAATGGACAAGCTGATTCTAAAATTCATATAGAATTTCAATATATTGTTATATCAATATATTGAATCAATATATATATATCAATATATTTCAATATATAAATTTCACATAGAAAAAGATGCTTAACATCTTTAGTCATTAGAAAAATGCAAATCAAAACTCCCAATGAAATATCACTTTACACCCACTAAGATGGCTATAATTTAAACAAAGGAAGGGTTGCTTGGCTGGTTCAGTCAGTGGAGCATGTGACTCTTAGTCTGGGGGTTATGAGTTCAAGCCCCACATTGGGTGTAGAGATTACTTAAAAAATAAAATCTTTAAAAATAATAAAATGAGGTGCCTGGGTGGCTCAGTTGATTGAGCATCTGACTCTTGATTTGGGCTCAGGTAATGACCCAACGGTCATGGGACTGAGTACCACATCCAGCTCTGTGCTAAGCATGGAGCCTGCTTAAGATTCTCTCTCTCTCTCTCTCTCTCTCTCTTTCTCTCTCTCTCTCTCTCTCAAAAATAAGGAAACTAAAAATATTAAGAAATTAATTAATAAGAGAAAAGAGCAAGTTTTGGCAAGAAAATTGAATCCTCATACATTACTGGTAGGAATATAAAAGGATACAATCAGTGTAGAAAAGTTAGGTAGTTCCTCAAAAAGTTAAACACAGAATTACCATATGATTCAGCAATCACACTCCAATGTATTCCTTAGATTAATGAAAATACATGTCCACACAAAAAATCATCCACAAATATTCACAGAATCTTGATTCACAATAGCCAAAAAAGGAAACAACCTAAATGCTCATCAACCAATACAGTGTGTATTTATATACACAATGGATTATTATTTTGCCACAAAAAGGAATGAGTTACTATGAATGCTACAAATGTACTAATGCTACAAATTGGATGAACCTTGAAAAACATCATGCTAAGTGAAATAAAACAGACACAAAAGGCCACATACTATATGTTTCCACTTATACGAAATACAATGTCCAAAATAAGCAAATCCATAGAAACAGAGAGCAGAATGGTAGGTCCCAAGAGACCAGGGCATGGAGCAGAGGTGGGGAAAGGGCAGGCAGGGACAGAAAAATGGTTGCTTTGGGGTACAGTTTTCTTTTTGGGGTGATGAAAATGTTCTGGAATTAGATAGCGGTGATGATTGTACAACCCTACAAATATACTGGCAGTCATTGAATTATACACTTTAAATCTGTTAAAATTATAAATTTTAAGTCAGCTTTACCTCAATTAAAAAAAAAAGTGGTTGCCCTTGGGCACAGAACTTGCTTTCTCATTATAAATCCCTTTTTTACTACCTAATGTTTTCCTTGTACCAAATGGTGTCAAACAGCCAGAAAAATAAACACAAACTGATTTCTCAGCTAAATTAAAAACATCAAAAGCTACTATTAAGGGAAAAATAATATAGAATGATCGCCTCTGAATTATGCCCTGCATATTCTTCTTGTCCTCTCTAATCCTATTTCTTCTACCATTTATGTTATGGTACCATGATAGATGTAGTTCACTGATAGCAATTTAAAAATCTGGGAATTAAATCATTAGGTAAATCATATATACTTCTTCCTTGCACAGAATAAAAAATATATTTCAGGGGCACCCAGGTTGCCCAATCAGTTAAGTGTGTGACTTCGGCTCAGGTCATGATCTCACAGTCCCTGAGTTTAAGCCCTGCATCGGGCTCTCTGCTGTCAACACAGAGCCCGCTTTGGATCCTCTGTCACCCTCCCTCTCTCTGCCCAGCATCCATGCACATGCATACAGTTTCTCTCTCCTCTCTCAAAAATAAACTTTAATTAATTAATTAATTTCAAGTGAAACTAGCAACAGGATTGAACAAATGTACCTAAAGTTTTCCCAGGGAAAATTGTGGCCAATTCATAAATAATGATAGTGCAACTTGCTATTAATGACTTTAAATTTCCTGAGTTTTCCTCCTGTTGAAGGTACTAGAGTCCAAGGTTTTCACGTTTCTCTTTTGATAATAAGTTTCACACAGTACATACGAAGAATTTAATACTTACTTATCAAGGAAATCTTTATCCACTACAGCAGTGATGTCAAGAAGAGGATTTCCCATTCCAAAGAGAATATTTTCACTAGAAAAAAAAAAACACAAAACACAAAAATGCAAGCACAAGTTAGAAATACTTCTAAAAATAAGCTGATGTATAAAATGCACACAAATATAAAAATAAGTATCTTCACTTTACCTCAAAAATAAAAGTAACATACTAGTTTATTAAACCTTTGATTTGCCTTTTACATTTCAGACATTTTATTTTTTTAATGTTTTTATTTATTTTTGAGACAGAGAGACAGGGCATGAGAGGAGGAGAGGCAGAGAGAGAGGGAGACACAGAATCCGTAGCAGGCTCCAGGCTCTGAGCTGTCAGCAGAGCCTGACACAGAGCTCGAACCCACGAATGTGAGATCATGACCTGAGCCGAAGTCAGATGCTCAACTGACTAAGCCACCCAGGCACCCCATTTCAGACATTTTAGAGGTAACACAAGCCATTTAGAAAAGATGATAACTTTTAAATTGGATGAAATAAAAGAAACCAGATCATGTGATCCAACAGCTATGACTAAAGCTAATTAATTTGACTGCTTTTTTAAAAAAGGTTTATCATAACGAAAGTTCTTTACTCAACAAACGTGACAGATAATTAACTTTTTCTTGCTCGTAAGATACCCAACTACCAAAAGTGATTAGGAAGGTTGCAGCAGGTCCTCCAGGAATTCAGCCAAAAGCTATACCCTCAACAAACTGAATGTGGTGAGACTCGCACAATGAATATCATAGATGGTGAAATTTTCAGTTACATTTAACAGACTTTGAAGAAGTCTATGTTCCACAATGACCCCAGTACAACTCAAAACTAAGAAAAAGCTACAACTCCACAACAAGAGATGCCTTAAACAGAAGCCCCACTGACAGCAAGAAATGGACCAGTGGCCATGGTTGGGTCAGCCTCAGTGGGAAGGATTCTTCTAGGTTTTTCAATGAAATTTGCTTCTGTGTAATTTCCCATTGGTCTCCAGTTTGCTGAAGATCTCTTCCAGTTGCCTCCAAACCAGTTTCTATCCTCACCATGAGGAGACTATCAGTAATATCCATAGGACTGGTACCCCAGAGTTTCTTTAAGAGAATGAAATGTATAACCTACACTTATAATCTATAATGATTTAGAAGACTAAATTACAGTATCATATTAAAACCACAGATCGGGCAACTATGGCTGAATATATATAATAAAGAGGTGTTTGTCCCTTTGTTCTTTTTTCTTCCACCTTTCTTTTATAAAATTTTTTTTTGTTTTTTCATTTTTGAGAGAGAGAGAGAACACGAGCAGGGGAGGGGCAAAGAGAGAGGGAGACACAGGATCCAAAGCAGGCTCCAGGCTCTGAGCTCTCAGCACAGAGCCCAATGCAAGGCTTAAACCAACAGAGGGCAAGATTATGACCTGAGACAAGGTGGAACACTTAACTGACCAAGCCACACAGGTGCTGCCCCTTTTTTTCTTTTTAAAAAAGCTGAATGAGGGAGAGTTAAAAGAAAATACATTTATCTATTCAGACTTAAGTTGCATTTATAATCAGAAAAAAAATCTAATATAAAGGAAAATATCTTACTTCAGTACTTGGAAGATAAAGGATCAACAGGCAGATACATTAAAACTTGACCATCATTTTATTAGAAACTTCTCTGCCTGGGGCGCCTGGGTGGCTTAGTCGGTTAACCGTCCGACTTTCGCTTAGGTCATGATCTCGCGGTTCGTGGGTTTGAGCCCCGCGTCGGGCTCTGTGCTGACTGCCAGCTCGGAGCCTGGAGCCTGTTTCACAGTCTGTGACTCCCTCTCTCTCTGACCCTCCCCTGTTCACGCTGTCTCTCTCTCTCCTAGAAATAAAAAAAAAAAAAAAAAAAAAGAAACTTCTCTGCCTGACTTGTTATCAAACAGTAAAAACTCCTAGAACTTGCTTTTTTTAAAAAAGCATAGGATATTACTGGGCTGCTTAGCTGTTTCTTTTTATTCGCCCTTTTTAATGTTTGGTTTAATGCACACAGTTATGAAACCACCACCAGAATCAAAATATTCCCTTTGAAAATTTAGTATAGTATTAATAAATTAATGCACCTTTCTGGGCCTAAGGTTTCTATGGTCAAATAAGTATGGGGGTGAGGGGGGGGAGAGCAGAATGAATCACAGAACTCTGCTTAAACTTACATTCCTAAACTTATTTGTCTAGCAAAACTTTTTTTTCCTCCTGAATGCAAATGGATAATAGATTAACACACAGAGCAAGAATATGCTGGAACTGAACTGGTCAAATGTAAGACTGGAAATAATTTTTTATATATCATTAAGAATAATGATTGTTGGGGCACCTGGGTGGCTCAGTTGATTGAGCATCTGACTCTTGATTGTGGCTCAAGTCATGATTCCAGGGTCATGGGACTGAGCCCCAGGTTGGACTCCATGCTGAGCATGGAGCCTGCTTAAGATTCTCTCTCTCTCTTTCTCTCTCTCTCTCTCTCTGCCCTCCTCCCCCACTTCTACTTTCACTCCCCTTCTCTCTAAAATTTAAAATAAAAAAGAAGAAATATGATTGGGAAAAAAATTTAACTAGAAACTTGTTCTTTTATTATTTATTTTTAATAAATTAAATAACAATATTTGCCTTGTTATTGCCAAATAATATTATATTCAGTTAAGGTCATTTGAAAATATTCTCATAACAAACTAGAATTGTGTGCTTGTCGTCTGTTCCTTGTCATCCTCCTATTTTCACTCCAAATGTACTCGCTCAAGAGATCTGGCTGGAATTGACCCACTCCAATTCATGGAGATAGTGAGTCTGATTGGCTTAACCTTGAGGAACAGCAGAGTCTAAACCAATCAGCACAATGCATTTTTCTACCCTTACTGATCAGTTCAGAGATAGGTATGTAACCTAAACCAGTCAAATCTAAAAGGACCCCAAGACATTTTCTAGGAGTGCTCAAATACAAAACATCTTCCCAAGTATAAATGCAGAAGGTGTTGGCAGCTTTAAGTACCTCACGGTTCTCAGGTGGCTGCCTTGGGATAAATCTGACATCACAGAGGACAGAATGGAAAAAAATAAAGAAACTGGGTCACTGATGAGGTTGTTGGACCTATTAAGCTTCACTTGAAACCTATACCCTCTTTGGACTTTTTAATTACATGTAAGTTAATTATTGTGCTCATCCTAATTTCAGACTCATTTTCTGTTACTAATTGTCATATTTCATTTTATGAATTTGTTTTATAATTCATTTCTGGTATAAAGCTGTAATAGAGACAAGATTGCTAGTATTTGCATTATGAATCCATGTTCCATTAATTTAAGTTCCTCTGAGGCTAAAGTCTTAACTTACTAATTCTCAGGCAGATTTCTTGGATTTCTTTCCCTTCCCTTTGTGAGAAAGGTTATATGGATTTTACTTTTACTGTCATAGAAACATGAAGCTTGAAAAATATGTTCAACCAATATTCGAGATTTTCTTTGTATACCTCCGATAAATTGTAATAGTAGTTATATAAATCTAAATAAACTCCACATATTCACATATATAGGCTGCCTTTTGTCTTAATAATAAAGTTATTTCTAATTCTTGAACTATACACCTAAACTACTTCCCCAAGAATAACTCAATAAATATACTAGAAGATGTCAATCAAAATTTTAACATAAATCTCAAAAACATGATAAATTAAGATGGTGTTGAAGCTTCTGGGTTGGTGAACACAGCTGTTGGGAGGGTGGCACCGCCCGAAGAATGCACAGAAGTTGGATGCCCCCACTCACATACCTTTCTGTGATATTGTGATTTAGAATAAGAAATGCATATTTGGCCTTCTTCTGGGGCCCTGGCAAAGAGCTCCTAAAAACCTTGGCATTTCCAAAGAGTGAGATAAAGGTGTCTTTTGTTATATTAATGAGGTTACTTTTGGAAAACTCCTAGGTAACCTAAGGATGGGAGTGGTTCCAAGGGGAATCTCAGGTGACTAGATTAGAGGATTAGAATGTTCAGTCCCACCCTCATCTCCAGGGAGGGGAAAGGGCTGAAGACTTAGTTCAATCACCAATGGCCAGTGATGTAATCAACTATGCCTATGTAATGAAGCCTCCATATAAATCCAAAAGGACGAGTTTCAGAGAGCTTCCAGGCTGGTGAACATATCTGGAGATTTGGGGAAAGAGGTTCACCCACAGAGCATGGAAGTTCCTGTCCTTTCTCACATACCTTGGCTTATGCATCTCTTCCTTCTGGCTGTTCTTCAGTTATATCCTTTCATAATGTTGGAATAAATTTCTAAGCCTAAGATGGAGCCATCTCCAACCCAGGGTGCCTCATCAACAACCTAAACTTTTGTGTTCCTGTAAATGGTCAGATTGACCAGAAATGTGGTATAGCCAGTCAGCTACTCCCTTAACACCAGCCAACTCTATACACATTTGCTTGTTCCTTGACCTTTCTAAATAAGGTCAGATATGTAACCCTAGCCAGCTATTTTCAAAAGCAAATACTTTAAACTACTCTCCATCATTGTATAATTAATATGACTTCATTCCAATATGACAAATTGAAACTCTGCTAAAAAGACTAATTCTTTAAAATGGCTAGTTTCTAAAAAGAAACACATACAAACTAGTGTCCAGGCCAGTACATACTATGACATGCATTACCCTTTCTAAATGATGAAGAAACTATATAAATATGCAGGAATTTTTTTAATCTTGTTCTATTAGATGTAAACAAGTTGGCTGGTATGTGGCCAAAAACTACGACTGACCCCTACTGGGACTACTATTTTGTTCCCAGTGTCACCAATGTCTTTTTCCTGGAATGGATGCTAAGATGAAAGAGAATGAACAAATTTTTTTGGTAATTTTAAAATTTCTCATAGTTCAGACTCCCAGCCAACATAAACCTACCCTATGATTACTATTTTGTTCAACAGTTATCAAATTTTATGCATTAACATAGATATCAGAGTAAAATTTCCAAAGAAAAATTTATCTAAGTTATTGATAAATTAATGTCGATTAGCCCTCTGGCCAGCAAAAATGTTTAATTATACTATGGTCCCAGAATAAATACTAATAAAGAGTGTCCTTAACTGTTATACCAAACATCCTCTCTTTACCAGAAACCTCAGCTTTGTATATGATTTCTCTTTCTACCAACAAGCACTATCTTAACAGTAACTGCATTTTCTCAGTTTTATCAAACAGTTCTTATACTAGGAACCTCCACATCCCACTGGCACTGCTTTTAACTAGGCTCTCTACAGACCTTTACTAAATTCCTATATTACGATTTTTTTTTAGCCACCATTAAGTCCTATACAGTATCACCAGAATTACATTATTTAAACAAATCTATTATATTTTTCTATTAAAAGTCAGCCTACCTTCAAATTTTATATAGGATAAAATCTAAAAGACAGCCTACTATATTTGAATCTAGCTGGAACCTACCATATCTCATCAAATCTGAGATGCCATGAATTATATGTTCAAATTTCTCATGGTGATTGGCAAGATACAATCAGTTATAAAATACATGGTAATTTCACAGATGTTAAAATGGGAAGAAACATGCAAATTAAAATCACTGAAATGGGGTACTTGGGTGGCTCAGTTGATTGGGCATCTGACTTTTGGTTTTGGCTCAGGTGGTGATCCCAGGGTCATGGGATCGAGCACATCGGCTCAGTATGGAGCCTGCTTAGGATGCTCTCTCTCCCTCTCCCTCTGCACCTCCCCTGCTCTAATAAAAAAATAAATTAGGGACACCTGGGTGGCTCAGTCAGTTAAGCATCTGACTTTGGCTCAGGTCATGATCTTATGGCTTGTGGGTTCAAGCCCCGCGTCAGGCTCCGTGCTGACAGCTCAGAGCCTGGCGTCTGCTTCAGATTCTGTGCCTCATCTCTCTCTGCCTCTCCCCTGCTCACATTCTGTCTCTCTCTCTCTCAAAAATAAACATTAAAAAAAGTATTTAATAAAAATTAAATTTCTAAAAAAGCACTGAAATACAGTGCCTCTTTAACTTTATTGCTTACCATTCTAATGCGTACAATCTATTTGTTGATTATAACACTTAACTGTTCCCCAAGAAAGACTGACTACAGAGTCCTTCCCCTCCTTCTTTTGCCTAGCAAATCCCCATTCATCTTTTTTAAATTTCTCATATGCCATCTCTTCTAAAAATCTTCTCTGCCCAACTCCTACCAAAAGGTTCTCATGTAAAGCTGTACAAGTTATCCCCTATACAACTCCAGAGAGTGATGTTTACATAATGGATGATAGCTTCTGGAGTTCTGTACTGCTGCCCTTCCTCGCAAAGTTTTATTTATTCTCTCCCCCAGGTTCTGTAAATTCTTTGATAACCTTTTTAATTGATTTTAGGAGTTACTTTTTATTTTATCTTAATTAACTGTTCTCAATCAGCTAGACATAAAAGGTAAAATAAATTTTTAAATCTTAATTTTATTTGTCTTCTCCATGGCTAACATATGAGAATCACAAGGGCTTTGAGCAATTTTTCAATTCTACATTTTGACCTTTTCTATAAACAGACTGCTGCTTTTCTCAGGCTCCCAAAGATCAAGACTGAGTCTGGAGTAAAATTAGATTTTAAAGATGAAATGACAGATCATGAATTCAAAATAGGTTGTAATAAGTTAAAAAAGGAATGCTGTGTTCCCTAGAGCAATCACTAAATTATAATACAATAAAATCCAATAGAGGTTATAAAATGAAAGACTACAATATACGCAACCTAGGGGAAAAAAGGCAGGAAACACAAAACAACATAAAGGATAAATGGAAAACAAAAGGATGGTATACTAAAACCCAACCTAATTATATTAAATGTCAATGGATTAAATACTCCAATTAAAAGGAAAAGATTATCACACTGGATCAAAAAATAAATTAAATGTTATTTATTAGAAATACACTTTAAATATAAAGGCATAGAGAGTTTGAAAATAAAAGACTAAATAGACACACTATGCAAACACTAATTATAAGAAAACTTCAGTGACTATATTAATATCAGGCAAGGTAGATTTTATTTTTTATTAAAGTAAACATGCAATGTTACATTAGTTTCAGGTGTACAACATAGTGATTTGACAACTCTGTACATTATGCTCACAAGTTTAGCTACCATCTGTCTCCATACAATGCTACTACGATACCATTAACTATATTCCCTAAGCTGTATAGACAAGGTAGACTTTAAAACAATGAGTATTACTATATAAGAAGGATTTTATATAAATAAGTCATTTCATCAAGGAAAGAAATGGCTTCAAATACTTAGGGGAAAAAAATTGACAGAAACAAATTAGACAAATGTACAATCTTAATACCCCTCTTTCAGTAACTGGTAAAACACACAAAAATAAGAAAGGACTCATACTATTGGGTATTTATCCTAGAAACATGAGAACTTAGTTGACACAGAAACCTGTACACAAATGTTCATAACAGCTTTATCTGTTATGATAAAGTTAGTAAAGTTAAAAAAAAAAAAATGAGAAACCAAATGTCCTTCAACGAGTAGGTAAACTGTGGTACACCCATACAATGGACTAATGCTTAGTAATAAAAAGAGATGAACTATAATATAATTTGGATGGATCTCAAAGACATATGCTGAGTGCAAATAAAAGCCATATTTACATGTTACATACTGTATGATTCCATTTATATAACACTCTCAAACTGACAAAATTACATTGTTAAAGAATAGATTTGTAGTTGCCAAGGGCTAAGGTTGAGGGGAGGGGATGACCATAAATGGTTAACACAAAATGGAGGGGTTTTTTTTTTGGTGATACAACAGTTTAGTATCTTAACTGTGTTAATGGTTACACTAATCTGGACTTGATAAACTATCACAAATCTATACATCACCACCACCACCACCACACCAATAAAAAACAGTATGTGCAAAAACTGACAACATTCTAGTAATATCTGTAGTCAACTTAATAGCCCTATATCATTAGGGGAAGCTAGGTGAAGAGTGCACATGAACTCTCTGTACTATTTTTGCAGCTTCTTGGGAGTCTCAAAATATTTCAAAAGAGGGGCGCCTGGGTGGCTTAGTCGGTTAAGCGTCTGACTTTCGCTTAGGTCATGATCTCGCGGTTTGTGGGTTTGAGCCCCGCGTCGGGCTCTGTGCTGACAGCCAGCACAGAGCCTGGAGCCTGTTTCAGTCTGTGACTCCCTCTCTCTCTGACCCTCCCCTGCTCACGCTGTCTCTCGATCTCTCTCTCTCCTAGAAATAAATAAAAAATATTAAAAAAAAAATATTTCAAAATAAAGAAAAAGTATATTAAAAGTCTAAAATAACAGGGGTGCCTGGGTGGCTCAGTCAGTTAAACAGCCAACTCTTAATTTCAGCTCAGGTCATGATCTTATGGTTCGTGGGTTCAAGCTCCACATCGGGCTCTGCGCTGGCAGTCCTCTCTCTCTCTCTCTCTCTGCCCCTCCTTCACTCACATTCTCTCTCAAAGTAAATAAATAAACATTCTTTAAAAGTTTAAAATAACAAAAAAGTTTAAAATGCCCTCATCATGACATCATGAGGAATGGCAGATTAAGAGCCTCCAAAAATTGTCTCCTCCATAAAAGCAACAGGAACACTAGCAAAAAAAAATGTCAAAATCAACTTTTCCAGAATCTTAAATATTAACCAAAGGCTTACAATAATCTGGGGGGCATCTTTTAGAAAAGGCCAAATCTCATTTAAAACAGCAAATTCTGTGCCATTTTAACTTGCTCTATTCCTATCCCCCTCTTTCCAGCGCCATGGTAGCTTTAAATAGCAAAAGCCCACACACACAGTGAAAACTAGGAGCCTAGCAGCTACTAGAGGGGTCAGTACAGGGCTGGAGCTCTTTCAAAGCCCTATCTTCAGAGAACTGCTATTACTTAAGCTTCCTGGCAGTTCCCTGAAAAACCCCACTCCTGAGCCTTATTATTTGACCTGACTCAGAGCTTGCCCTGCTCTAACAGCCTTTTCCCCAGGAGCATTTGTCAAAAACAATCAGCAGCAATTGTTTAACGTCCTAGCCATCTGAAGCAGCTGGCATAAACAAGAAGCTAACCAAAAAACTTAAAAGGAAAAGTGGAGACATGAGATATCCACAAAGGGTTCTGAAAAGTTCTGAATATTCCTGAGGACCTAGAAGGCCATATACATGTGCCCAGAGCTGTGGCGTGCTCAAGACCTGAAAAGGTCCCAAGCACTCACCTTTGAACCATGAGCCTCTGCACAAGCAGGAAATAAAGGTTATGGCAGAGTTATAAGCCTACCTGAATATTAAAAGGTATGCCTCAACAAGCACACAGAGCCTCTCATCAGACTGAGAGACAATAACAAGTATTGGCAACAAATGGAAAAAGTGGAATCCTTGTGCATTGTTGGACATGTAAAATGAGCAGCTAGCTTGAAAAAAAGCTGGACAGTTTCTTGAAAAAGTAAACATAAACTTAGCATATGACCCTGCAATTCCACTTCTAAGTATGAGAAATAAAGACACACAACAATAGAAAAACTTATACATGAATGGCAATATTCATAACACTTAAGTGGAAATACAAATATCCATCAAAAGATGGATAAAATGTAGGGTATAGATACTATAGATTATTCAGCCATAAGAAGGAATGAAACACTGATACATGCAACAACATAAATGAACTTTGAAAACATTATACTGGGGGTACCTAGGTGGCTCAGTCAGTTAGGTGTCTGACTTCGGCTCAGGGCATGATCTCATGGTTCGTGGTTTCGAGCCCCGCGTTGGGCTCTGTGCTGACAGCTAGCTCAGAGTCTGGAGACTGTTTCAGATTCTGTATCTCCTTCTCTCTCTGACCCTCCCCTGCTCATGCTCTCTCTCTTTCTCTCTCTCTCTCTCAGAAATAAATAAAACATTTAAAAAAAGAAAGAAAGAAAATATTATACTCAATGAAAGAAGCCAGACACTAACGGTCAAATATTATGATTCCACTTATGAAATGTCCAGAATATGGCAAACCACAAAGACAAAGTAGATTAGTGAATAGCCAGAGGATGGACAGAAGAAATGGAGAGTGATTGCTAACAGGTATGAGGTTTAGTTTTGGGGTGATGAAAATGTTCTGGAATTAGATAGTGGTAATAATGATCATACAACCTTGTAAATATATTAAAAACTACTAAGCTCTACAGTTTAAAATGGTAGATTTTATGGTATGCAAATTATATCTCAATTAAATAACAGCTAATAACAATTAAGTAAACAAAAGAATTAAACTTGACCTAACTGGTATTTATAGAAAACTATACCCAGTAACTACAATATTCATTTATTTAACGAAAAATGTGAACAACATCTACAATGAAAACCTTAAAATTCTACTGACTGAAATTAAAGACTTCGAAAACACATGTAACATTCAGCAAAACAGACTATAAGCTAGGCCATGAAACTAACTTCTAAATGACCTGTGGATTCAAGAAATCACAATAAAAATTAGAAAATAATTTGAATTGAACACACATATCAAAATTTGTATGATGTAGTTAAAGAAGTACTTGGAGAAATCTCATATACGAAATACATATATTAGAAAACAGGAAAGGTTTAAAATCAATGATCTAAACTTCTGACTCAAAACAAAAACAAAACAAACAACAACAACAAAAACCTAGCAAAAGAGCAAATTAACTCCAAAAGAGTAGACGTAAGGAAAAGATGAGAGCAAAATAAGTGAAATAGAAAGCAAAATAGAAGTTTAAATTTAACAAAACCAAAATCTGGGTCTTTGAAAAGATTAATATGATTGGTAAACCCTTACAAGACTGATCCCCTCTACAGGCCATAATAGAATATTAGGGAAATATTATTAGCAACTGTGTAATAACTCAACAAATTAAATTTTCTTAAAAATGCAACTTTCCAAAACTGACACAGGAAAAAAAAAATTGAAAATCTGAATAATTACATATCAGTTAAAGAAACTGAAATTTGTAATTTAAAGTTTTCTACCCTTTTACTCAAAAAATATTCCAGGCCCAGATAGCTTCATTACGGAATTAAATAAAAAACAAAATTACAATAATTAAGGCAGGGCACCAGCATAACAATAGACAAATAGGTCAATGGATCAGAATGGTGAGTCCTGGGGAAAACGTACACCAATTTAATCAACTGATTGAAGACCTTTTTGAGAAACTCTTACCCTATAGAAATAATTTAGTTTTTGATGGATCATAAATAAACCTAAATGTGAAAGCCAAAACTACAAAGCTCCTAGAAGAAAACATAACAGAATAGTTTCACAATTTTGTGACAGGGATAAGGAAAGATTTCTAAGAACACAATAAGTAATAGCTAGCAAATAAATCAAATCAATTAATTTGACTTCATCAAAATTTAAAACTTCTGCTCCCAAAAGATGAAAAGGAATGGCTCAAAATGGGGAGAAAACATCTTCTACATATCAAAGTGTGTTTAAGAGTGTATATGTATATGGGGCACCTGGGTGGCTTAGTCGGTTAAGCATCCGACTTTCGCTTAGGTCATGATCTCGCGGTTCGTGGGTTCGAGCCCCACGTCGGGCTCTGTGCTGACTGCCAGCTCAGAGCCTGGATTTCAGTCTGTGACTCCCTCTCTCTCTGACCCTCCCCTGCTCAAGCTATCTCTCTCTCTGTCCCTCCTAGAAATAAAAAAAAAAAAAATTTTAAAAAAAGAGTGTATATGTATAAAATCTGACAAATAACTTGTATCCAGAATATAAAAACAACTACAAGTCAACAACAAAAAGACAACTGAGTCAAAATATAGGTTAAAGACTTGAAATGACAGTTCAAAAGAAAAGATATGCAAATAGTGTATAATCACAACATTATAAGCCAGCAAGGAACTGCAAACTAAAACACTGTACAATGAAATATTATTACGTACCCACCAGAATGACTAAAATTTTTAAATGCCAAACATTGTTAAGAATATAGAATAACTATGTGGGGATGAGCACTGGGTGTTATGTGGAAACTAATCTGACAATAAACTATTAAAAAAAAAAAAGAATATAGAATAACTGGAAGTCTTATAACACCACTGGTGGGAATGTCAAATGTGTTCAGTTTTCCATTTTAAAAAAAGTTTGGTGGTTTCTGAAGTTAAATAAACATCTATCCTAGAATGCAGCAATTACATACCTAAGCATTTACACAAGTCCAGACAAAGGCTTAAACAAAAATGTCCACAGCAACTTTATTTATAGTAAGCAAAACTTACTATAAAACTAGCAACAACCCAAAGTCCATCAAGAGGGTATCTGTTATTAGTTATGTATAATGGAATATTACTCAGCAGTGAAAAGGAACAAACTACTGATATATACATCAGAATGAATGAATCTCAAAATTATTATTTAACAAAAGTAATCAGATAAAAGTAAAGAGATACAAATACTACACACTATAATTCCACTTATATGAAGTTCTTCAACAGGCAAATCAGTAGCTACTGATAGAAAATGGTTGCCTGGATGCAACTGGAAATAGGATTGATTGAAAAACGGTAAGGAAGATGAACATGTTTTATATATTGACCTGAGTTATATTTATACATATACATATATACGTATATATATTTCTATTCAAAATTCATATGATTTTTATTTTACTGTATGTAAATTTTTTGTTGGCATTTTTTTCACTGGCTGCCAAGTGAACAGACTAGGGAAATATATGTGTCCCTTAAGCTTTGTAAGGCCAATCCTTGCACTTGTATTTTGAATATACCTCCTTGCATACTCAAGAAAATGATCTCTGATACAGTAACTTATTTAATAAAGCTCTTATTTTTTGACAAAAAAATAAAAAATATAGTTTATAGTGTTCTCTACTAATGATACACTTATTTAATAAATCTTTTTGACAAAAAAGAAAAAAAGAAAAAGAAAATTATCTCTTCCCTCTGTCTAGCATCATCTGGGGGTTTTTTTGTTTGTTTGTTTGTTTTTGTTTTTTTTGGGAGGGGTTTTGCTTCTTATGGTATCATTCTTTTCAGCAAACAAATATGTTGAAATTTCAGCCCTTTCCCTCCAAAAAACCCACACATATGTCTTCAACTAACATTAAGTCCCTGCCCCCGTTACAGTAAAAACATTTCTGCAATATTGTCTTTGTTCTATTAAATAGTAAATTCCCTTAATCGAGATTAAATTGTTCATCTTATTTATTTTTTTAGTAACCTCTACACCCAACATGAGTCTTGAGCTCAAACCCCAAGATCAAAAGTGGCATGCTCTTCTAAGTAAGCCAGCCAGGCAGCCCAAAATTATTCATTTTAAATTCAATTTTCAGAAGCACATATATGACAAGGCTAACACTTACAGAGTTATTTAAAGCTTAAGCATTTTTATATGTTATTGTCTTTATTTTTTTATGTTATTGTCTTTAAATCTTCACAATAATCCCATAGGATAGGTATTGCCATTACTCTGTTCAACAGAAACAAGAGGTTCAAAAGTTAGACAACAAATAAATCCTTCCCAACTTCAAATCATATGCTTTCATGTTTAAAATACTAGATTTAGATATCCAGAACTCTCACTACAATAAAAATACTTGACATCCAATGTTTTTATCCAAAATAAAAAAACATCCAAATATAGCCCCCAAAAAGGATAATATTCCATTACTGTATGGGCCTATTTCAAATAACATTTCAATGACCAAAATCTACTACAACAAAATTATTACAGTGTATAAGTAGATAATTTATCACCCAAACAGGACACCTTTGAAAATAAAGGAAAAGCTATTAATAATTATGCCAGGATAACTAGCATGATCCAGGACTGTCCTGGGCAAACTGGGACATATGGTCACCCTATTTATAAGCTAGCTTTGTTTTTTTGAAAATCCATACTTATGTTTTATTATAGCATTTTTAAAATAATTTAAAACTGAGTAGGTATGAAGAGTTAAAGACATGTTAAAGAATGTTAACAATGTTACAGGAAAGGGTTAACATTCAAACAGTCTAGGCAATCATTATGGTTCCCTTTTATCTTTGACATTTCTTAATGTAGCAATACTGTGGCTGAAAAGATTTGTAGTTAGAAAACCTTGTATGCTTTTTCAAACAAAGATGACCTATTTACAAATATGAGCATTAACAACTGACAACACTGCACAGTTCTATAAGAGAAGGATTTCTGTTTTAGTTCTTCAGAATATTTCATAAATGAGACAATTTCATTTTATTTTAAAAGCTCACTTGTCTCAATAAGAAGTCCTATAGCATTAAAAAAAAGTTTATGTAAATCTGAAATTTATAATTCTTATAAAAGACACAAGTCCTGCAATGAATTTGAAAATTCTATTTAAAGGCTCCAAAGAAACTAACTCAACAAAGTAAGGAAGTTTCAATCTTAGCCAGATTTTAGTCTCCAAATGAATGTTCGCCATCTGAGTGGCTTGGCAGATTCTACTGGACGCATCTCAAAAGACTTGAGTGTTAGGAGAAAAATACCATAGGACCCAACCCACAGCCCACATAAATTTTCCAATGTAGGCCTAACCCACAAAAGTGCTTCCAGAATCATCATGTAGGGCACAGTCATGTCAGGTCCCAGAATAGACCAAATCTGACCTGTATAGGCAGGCCAAAGCATAGGGTTCCTCAGCTCTACAGCAATCATTCTCCCTGTCTCCCTCATTTTCCTAGTCTTCCTTGGCACAAAATCAAGCTCTAAGGAATGCCCAAAACCAGACTAGACACTGATGTTAGGAAAACAAGGCAATATTCATAGCAGTATTTTGAAACAGTATTGCTCAGTGAAAAGTACATAAAGTAGGAGTCGGAAAATCTAAGTTCGATCCTAAGCTCCACCACTCCCTAACTAGGACATATCCCTCATTTGGGACCTCAAAGTCCAGTATAGAGAAAAAGGAAAAGGTAAAATGCCCTCTAAGATTCTCATCTAGTCCTGACACTCTACATTTTCCTATGTCTCCAGAATTTAACTCAAGCATCAACATTCCTATCGGGCCAATTAAAAATAACAAAAGCAACAATTTATTAGATATGTTCTATCATTTCCCAAATAAAGCCCAGCTGGAATCTGATACATATAACAAAAGACAAACATTATTCTTCAGGGATAACTGGTGTTAGAGGCTATAAATATAGACTCTTTATCAGCAATGATGTAGTAGAGTAGAATACAAATATTAAGTCAAAGAAACAGTATCTCCACCAAGTTCATTCAAAGATCTTAAGTTTTTTTTTAAAAATGCTTTTAATTTGGGGTTCCTGGGTGGATCTGTCAGTTGAGTGTCCAACTCTTGATTTTGGCTCAGGTCATGATCTCACAGTTTATGGGATCAAGCCCCACATCGGGCTCCATGCTGACAGCATGGAGCCTGCTTGGGATTCTCTATCTCCCTCCCCCTCTCTCTGCCCAACCCTCACTCAGGCTTTCTCTCTCTCAAAATAAATAAATAAACTTTAAAAACGCTTTTATTGTTAGGGCCCCTGGGTGGCTCAGTCAGTTGAGTGTCCAACTTCAGCCCAGGTTGTGATCTCGCAGCTCATGAGTTCAAGCCCCTCATCAGGCTCTGTGCTGACAGTTCACAGCCTGGAACCTGCTGCAGACTCTGTGTCTCCCTCTCTCGCTGCCTCCTCTACTCACACTCTGTCTCTTTCTCATAAATAAATAAATATTTTAAAAAGTTTTTTTAATTTAAATCATTCTTTATAGTTGAATGCTTTTTTAATTTAAAGCATTCCTCATAGTTGAATGCTACACTATAAAGGGCATTGAACCAGGTGTCTAGAGATCGGGATTCTAGTTCAAGATGTGCAACTATTTGTGTGAGCTTAAACAAATCTCAACATCTCTCAGCTTTAGTTTCTCAAAATATATAATAAGCAAATTAAATAGGTTAGTTTGCTTTCTATTTAGTATTTTTAAAATTTAAACAATTTTTCTCAGATAACACCATTCTCTAGAAGATTCAAATTGCTTTAATGAGAGAACACTGCATTTATAAAATGCCCTAAAATTTAAAAGCACTTTCATACCTACCCAACAACACTGTGGGATACCTATTAGTATCAGCATCACTGAGTATTTCATTGAACCAATGTTCAGAGAAGAAAGGAAAATCATTTAACTCAAAAAAATGACTCCCAGAACCCAGGTATGCTGACCACTCATCCTCATTGGTTTTCAATCTTATATTCCGTCATTGCAAAGAGCTACATAACACTGCATTTAGCAATAATTAAGTGTGGTATAAAAAACATTGTACATAAACTCAGATTTAGATAATTTGTGACCTCAATCACTCTTCTCACCAGTAAAAGCCAGTCAATAATACCTATCTTTTGGGCTACTGTCAGACTAGGTACAAAATGGGAACAAGCCTAATATCATGATTGTGAAAACTAAAGCTGACAAAATTGCACTGAATGAAGTTCTCAGGTGGAAAGTGATTGGTGTCTGTAGGATGCTCATGTAAACTCATGTAAAACTGCCCCTACATACATAGAGTTGCTTCAACTTCAGTAGTCTCCCTGCCTACTCCTAAGTTCTAGGTTATCAAGTTCCCTAAAGGACTAGAACAAAGCAAAAAGAGTTACTATAATTGTCTCTCACAATACTTGACAATTTTTGTTCATAGAAGCAGCTTCTTCAGGTAGTATATTGCTTCTATAGTAGTTTCTACAGTATACATTTTAAGTAGTATATTGTTTCTATAAAAGCATCATGCAGTGCACTAGATCACGGACGTCTGATGTCAATTCCTAAGTGCCACTAAATGATTTTGTACAAGGCACTCAACTTCTCTTGGTCTGTTTCCTAAGGTGTAAATGTGGTATCTGGTTTCGATAACACCTAAAAAAAACTTTTTTTGAGTCATCACTATAGTTCACGACTATATAAAGTGCAACCAACATCTGAAGAAACAAGCATAAATTTAACTATTAGCAGTTATCAATCCTTCCATAAGTCAAGTAAGGCTGATGTCAACCTTTAATTCAGTCTTGTGAACACAACCATTCAACCTCTACATTAAAACATGCATCCTGTTGTCACTTGCCAACAGAAGCTTTAGATTTGTGTGTCTCCACTGAGAGTAGCCAGAAGACAATGGTGAATTAAAATTTAGTCCACATAAGAACTTTTCTATGCTTAACATAGAAAGTATTTGACCCACACTCCTAAGTAGCAGCGAAGTGGGAATGGGGTGATGGGGGATTAACTTGTTTTGACAGCATAATGTTAATACATCTTAAAATACTGTTAGCATTAAAAGCTAGATTCTTGTGTACCAATATAACCTACAGTGAAACCTTTCCATGTGGGTCTCCAAGTTTTAGCACCTGAATTTCCTCTTCTGCATAATGAGGTAAGTACTCTTTGTCCATGTTGGTATAAAATTATACAATTAAAAAAACTGTATTCCAGTTCAGCACAGTTGCATCTTACCTTATCTTACCTGAAGTAGGTTCTCAAGTCATCTCTTAAATACTGTGTAGTTCAAACTCACTACTGAGAAACCTTTAAATCACCAGGGCTTAGTCTGCCGGAAGCTCAAAGACCAGAAGTTAATTTATTTTATTCTCTTCACATCTGTGCTAGGGCCTCCCTTTCTCTGGGACAACGAATGCCAAGGTCTACTTTAAAAGAGGCAGTTCAGAACACTGGGTAAATAAGGCAATTTATCTCATTTTATAAGTAGTCACATTAGCATAGTTAAACATTCAGTTAATGCTACCTACAGAAAGTGGAGTGGCCCATTAATCCGTCACCATTAACAAAAACAAAAACAAAAGAAACAAAACAAAAAAGAGTAAGAAGAAAAAAAGGAAGAAAAGAAGAAAAGAAACAGAAAGAAACCGTCACAACTTCGGAAGAGCGATTGGGGGTTAACCTTCTGTTCACCGCTCTCGATATAAACCTACTATCTCACAAAAGTCATTTCACTTGTGATTTTCAGAAAAAAGTAGGTAAACAGATGGTACCCGGGGGACCAGAGTACTAAGTCCAGTCATAAGCAAACATGTTAAGGACACAAATTTCACAACTTAGGGGCAATCTACCTGCATCAAAGAAGGGCCAAAATATGCAGGTCCACCCATGGCCACCAGCGAAGTTGTCAGAACGCATGACTTGCAGGCATAGTTACACGCGGTGCACGTCACACTTCCTCAGGCGCTGGGTCACCCCTGGGGAGGAAGGTTAGCTACCTTTTTTTTCATGAGAAATCCTACACACACAAGCAAGCTTCAGACCCCGGCATCTGGAAGAGGGTCACCTCAGCGGTGCGGCTACTTACAGGGCTCCGCCATGTGTCAGAGACCCAAAAACTTCTGAGAGCAGAAATGACCAAACGAAAAGTGCAGAGAGAAGCTCCAGCGTGAGGGAGACCCGTGCCACGGGGAGGCTCCAGACCACACAAGAGAAGAGGCAACAGTTCTCGGCAGTCGGGAGGCTAATGACCAGCAGCCGAGCACTTTAGGCTGCCGCCCTCTCTCATTACCTGACGGACGTCATGGCTTCACCTTCCAGCCCCACGCACCAGCGCTCGCGTTTGATGCTCTGCGTCTGCACGGGCAGCGGCTGCAGCAGCAGGTACCACGGCAACTGCTCCTCTGCTCTGGCACTCGGCGACCGGGAGCGCGTCCTCACACACCCCGCACGCCGCCGGCCCCCGCCGAGACAGCCCCACACGCTGATTGGCCGCGCCGGGAGGAGGCGGGCGCTCCGCCCCCGGCCGGCTGGCGGCCGGAGATGAGCCCCGGCGCCTCCGGCCAAGGCAAGCCACCCGCGTGGTCTCGTGCCAGCTCCCTGGCCCGCTGGCTAGCCGTGTGGCTAGCGGGCGCGGTGGCCATTTTGAGTCTTGGTAACAGCGTTCCCCCTATACCCGGTTTATGGGGCATGAGGTTAGGCGCCCGCCTCAAAAATGGCCGCCCCAACTGGCAACCAGCTTGTCAGTCACATGGCCACGGTCTACCTCTGCAAGCTCAGGTCGCTTTAACGGGACTTGGGACAGGGACGCTGTCAGGGCAATCTTCGGGAATGGGGTTTAACAGCCTGGAAAACCCATCTGCAGAAAAAAAGCAGCAACCTCCTGGGAAACCTAAGCCCAACCTCCTGGGAAACCTAAACCCGGGGAAAATCGAATACGTGGCAACTCGAATGTGTGGCAACAGCAGCATGATGTGTTAAATTCGAACTCGCATCCTTTAAGAATCAGGTGCTGAGTCCAGCGGTCCCCAAACGTTCTCGGACCTTAGAAACACTTAGAACGGCATAGTTAATACAGAAGTGTCCAGGACCCACTTTAAACTTTGTGCATCAGAATCTAGAAGGGTGGGGTCCAGATACTGGTATTTTTAGCAAGTCGCAGGGTAATCCAGTAGATATACAAAGTTTTAAAGCCTCTGGGCCAAATTAGCCTACTCCTACTATACTGCTTGCCACACTTAACTGTCAGATTACCACAATTTTCTGAAAAGCATGCAGAATTCTGAAGCAAACAACTAATGCCACGGAGGCGGGGGCGAAATTGTAAGGACTCTGACTCCCGGGCCCTTAACCTTGCAATTTAGTGGGGCTAAAGAGTTAAGAAACTGATTCTGAACCACTAATAAAAGACCGGTAAATTTCAACTGCTATAAGGATCGGAGGGAAGTAAAATCAACACAGGCTTTATGACCTAAATAGCTTTTCTTTATTCCCTCTTCATTCTCTGTGAAGTTACATTTTTATCAACTCACTACAGCCTCCAATGGCATTCACTTACTAACCATATAGGATGTGATCAAGGCCATAGGTCTAACTGAAATCAGAAATCAGTTACATGAGAAACACAGTCCAACAACATGTGATACTGAAAGTGCCCAATGTGACAGAAAGAAATGAATTTTTTATTTTATTTAAGTTTAATTAGTTTAAATTTTAAAACCAAAGCAATGTAAAATATTTTCCATTAAACACATTTTGTTTTCATTGGACTACATTTCACTTTTTAGCTGTTGAAAATTTAGCACCCAAATTGAGACACTGTAAATACAAAATACATACCAAATTTTTCAAGACTTAGTACAAAAAAATATATTAAATATTTCAGTAATAATATTTATACTGATTACATGTTACAATAATATTTTGCTTTACTGGGTTAAATACAATATGTTAAGATTAATACCAACTGTTTCTTTTTTACATTTTTAATGTGGCAGCTAGAAAACTTCAAATTATATGCATCTTGCATTATATTTCTACTGGATATTGCTGTTCTACTAAGTCAGATTTCCTTCTTTTCTTACCTATCATTGCCCCTCTGACAGAATAATTTTTTATGTTCACAAAATGAAATCAGACCAATTTATTCAGATCTGTGGTTCCTTGCTAACCATCTAAAATATCAAATATTTCAAAAGACTTCAAGTTTTATTCAAAAATGCTTTTTTAAGGCATTGTTCTCTTTAATTTGGGAAATGCCTATCCAGAATGAACCCATGGACTATAAATCTGGTGTGTTTAGTCCAGGACCAAAGGCTTTTAAAACCAGAATTATGCTTGGCGGACTCAGACTTTGACCAAATGTCCACAAACAGAACAAATCAGTTGTTCCTCTGGATTAAACAAGATCTGAATCAAAGAGGCAACAGAATAGCAATTTAAAGTGGAAAATGTTGATAGCCCACATGAACTAAAGTCAAATCAAAACCAAGAATAATCCTTAAAAAGGATATCAAAACCTCAATGTAATTTTTATATACGATGTAGTATAGTGCTACTTTAATATGCATACACATCACTTCATGTGTAATAAAATAAAGAATTTGGGAGTGCCAGGGTGGCTGAGTCGGTTAAGCGTCTGACTTCGGCTCAGATCATAATCTCACGGCTTGTGAGTTCAAGCCCTGCGTCAGGCTCTTTGTTTACAGCTAGCTCAGAGCCTGGAGCCCGTCTTCAGATCCTGTGTCTTCTTCTCTCTATGTCCATCCCCTGCTCACGCAGTCTCTCTCTCTCTCAAAAATAAAACATTTAACAATTTTTTAAAAAAGGTTTGACTCAATAGGTCTTGTAGCCAAGATTTTGCCAGCTCTTTATGCATTCACATTTCATCAAATGCTTTTAGTATTTGGGCCATGTTAAGTACAAAGGTTGTAAAGGTAGCAAGACAGACAAAGTTTGGAACCCCTGCTTGACTCCCTACTAGCTGCATGACGCTGGACTGGTTCTTAACCTACCTGTCCCTCAGTTTACCCACTACATGTTTTTCAGGGCATTGTGAAAATTAAAACTTAATTCATCTATTAGAGTCCTTGGCACATGGTTAAGTACTCCTTTGTTGTAATCACACTGGTTAATGACATAAAAGCTAATATGAACTTAACTCTATGAAAAATAAAATGCACTTTTCCTCATGCCTAAAATACTCAGCAAATCCCACTTTTGATTTTTAACAATAAAGTTTTTTTAAATATTAATTTTCTTAAATTTCTAGACTTGAAATTTTATTTTTTAACAAATGTACTAAATTCTGTACCATTAAGGAAAGATAAGGGTCTGCAATATTCAAATCTTTAATCAAAGTAAAGCTACATCACATCCTCTTCATCTAACAATCAAAAATTTAAATGTTTTTTACTTACAATCAGTCTATGCAACTTTCAAAAAGTTTCTTTTAAAACGTATTTAGGTACCAGTTCGTTTCAGCAGGTATAGACATAAAAATGTTACTTCAGCAAACAGGGCTCCTGTGTGATTGTTCTTTCAGAGTCAATAAGGTAGGGACAAAAGTAAAAACAAGTGTTTCCAGGCAAAAGCAGAAGTTCTCTTTATTTCTATCGTAAGCCTTTCAATCTTTTTCTAATCTTTCCCTACCCTCTCTTCCACCCAGCCTTTCCCATCTCTCCCCCATCCCCCTACCCCCACCTCACACACAGCTACTGAGTAACTATTATTTAAACTTCTTTGATCAATTTTTTTTTAAGTAGGCGTCAAGCCCTGCACTGAGCCCAGTGCAGGGCTTGAACTCACCACCCTGAGATACAGACCCTAGAAGAGATCAAGAGTCGGATACTTAACTGACTAAGCCACCCAGGTGGCCCTAATCAACTTTTTAAGTAACTTATTTCAACTGTATTCTTTTCACTTTAGGAAAGAAGTGGCCAACTGAAATTTCTAACCTTCACTAACCTTACAATTTAAATAGCTGCATCAATAAATAGTTGCATCAAGATAAGTGGGTCAGAACAGTTTGCTTTTGGAAAGATAGGTAAGTCAATACTCTATTTTACTTAACCATGTGGTTAGTCAACCACTGTAAAAGCAAACAGATAACTACCCCCAAATAGCTAAGTGTCTCCAAGCAGCATAAACAAATACAGTATGTAGACCCACCCTACAAAATTTTTTCAAAAAATGCTTCAAACCTCAAAATAATAGCAAAGTTATCTTCAAACACAACCAGTTTGTTGTTAAGGGTGCAATAAAACAAGCACTTTCATACATTGCTAGTGGGAGTATAAATTAGTACATTTCTAGAAAGCATTTTGGCAGTATGTGTCATCAATTCCTTTTTGAGGCAATCATAAATAAAATAGAACAATGTGAACAAATATGTGTACACCCAGTTATTCATTTCAGCATTAGTAACAGAAAAAATTTATGATATTCTAAATAACCAAAAATTGGGTAATGGTTAAATAAATTACAGTAGAGTGTTATGGAGCTATTGCAAAATGTTTTCACAGGCACTTTTAAAAATTTACTTTGAGAGACAGAGAGAGAGTGTGTGTACACCCTTAAGCAAAGGAGGGCAGAGAGAAAGGGAGAGAATACCAAGCAGGCTCCAAGCTGTGAGCACAAAGCCTGACATGGGACTGGAACTCATGTACCATGGAGATCGTGTCCTGAGCTGAAATCAGGAGTCAGACAAAACCGAATGAGCCACTGAGGCACCCCTCATAGGCTTTTTAAGCCTACGAAAATACTCATGATATATTAAATTTCTGAAAAAGCAAAATAAGAAAAAGAATGTAAAGTATGATCTTGACCATGTTAAAAAAAATCATGCCATTATGCAAAGAAAAGATTGGAAAGAAATATACCAACATCTATCTCATTATGGGTTTCTCTGGAGAGTGGGATTATGTGTAATCTTTACTTTCTTTTTCATTCTGATCTGGCTTATAAGCTTTCTATTATATATTGGTTTTATTAAAGTACATTTTTGTAATTATTGTTAAATTTTAATTATCTTTCTGAAATGGTTTACAAATTCACAACTCATTCTTTCTGCTTTCTAAAATGTATTTTTTAAATCACAACACATCACAACTACCCTTATTTTTAGAGGAACTAGGATTACTCTCATTTTTATTATTTAAAACAGGAATAACAAAAATGTCCTTATGATTTTAATTTTAAATCTTAACTTGACAAAAGTTAAAAGCATAAATACCACTTTTAGAGCTCTGCATAGCCCTTATGAGGCCAGCTATCACAACACTGAATGTGGAATGCCTTCCCTGAATATTACTTAAAAATACATCTCCTCATTTAATATAAATTAAAATGCTAATAAAATAATACTTCTAAAACAAAGTATATCCTACTTCAGAAAGTGAAATTTCTTAAGACTTGTCTCCTAAAAATTAGCAGTATGCTATAGCATAAATTTCAGGAGCCTGGGGAAAAGGAGGTGGGAATTCTAATCCTGGACCTAACAAAAAACGGTATAACCTTCAACCATCAGTTTTCTTATCTGAAACACAAGGGAAGTTGTCCCTTTCAGTTCTTATTGGCCAACAAAAGAAAAAATGTTCACTTGTGTCTCAATACAACTACGGTTGTTTTTTAAAGAGTTGATCAATTTAATGCAATTTTAGTTAGCTTTTGTTAAGGACAAGATTATTCCCACAAACACTGCTAAATGTATTAACTCTTTTCCCCAAAAGACATTATATATAAAAGGTCTACTATTTTTATTTTCTTTTAATGATTATCTGTAGATCATGTCACATTTCACTTTAACATCTTTAAATGGAACCTGATGATTTATTTCCCAGGAGAATTTGAAGAATAACATTTGATTGATTGAACTTTATTTAGTAAGAATTCTTAGCAAATCTCCCTCCCAGGAACACCTACACAGTGCTGCTTTATTTCCAGTGAACTACAAATCTCTGAAACTCAAAAAAAACTTCCAATCTAACAGTAGAGGGTAACAATGCTACCCAATAATTTATGCTGATAAGAACACATTTTTTAAATTATATAACTGAATATCAATACCATTTCATTAAAGAAAGGGCATTTTAACATAAAGATGTATGAAACACATCACAAAATTAAGAACAACTCTTCCCAAAGTACTGTTAGAATCTTATAAAATATACTTTCTACAGAATAGATTTGTCTTGGGCACCTGGGTAGCTCAGGAGATTAAGTGACTAACTCTTGGTTTCAGCTCAGGTCATGATCTCAGGGTTGTGAGAGCTCCAAGTCTGTCTGTCCAGCTCTGGGCTGAGCATGGAACCTGCTTGAGATTCTCTCTCTCTCTCTCTCTCTCTCTCTCTCTATTTCTCTCTCTCACTCTGCCCCTCCCCTGTTCGTGCTCTAGCTCTCAAAAAAAAAAAAAAAAAAAAACACAACAACAACAACACCAGATTGTTCTCATTTTTATTTCACTACAAGATTTGGTCTATGGTACTTACAAAAAAAGCTTTTTTAAAAAAATATTTTATTTTGGGGGCACTTGGGTGGCTCAGCTGGTTAAGCATCCCACTTCAGCTCAGGTCATGATCTTGTGGTTCATGAGTTGGAGCCCCACGTCAGGCTCTGTGCTGACTGATCAGAGCCTGGAGTCTGAGCCTGGAGTATGCTTCAGATTCTATGTCTCCCTCTTTGCCCCTCTCCTACTCACACTCCGTGTGTGTGTCTCTCTCTCTCTCTCAAAAATATATAAACTTTTTTTAATTAAAAAAATTTTATTTTTAAGTAATCTCTATTTCCTATCTGGGGCTCTAACTCACAACCCTGAGACCAAGAGTCCCAAGCTCTACCGACTGAGCTAGCCAAGTGCTTTGGAACTATTCACTCATTAACTCAACAACTATCTACTGAGTACCTACTCAACTGCTCAAGACACTAGAGATTCACCTACAATCGAGAACATGAACTGTCCTAACATTCCAGTGAGGGGATATGGATGAATAATCAAACAAGTAAGAACATCAAATGATCATAAGTGCTATGCAGAGAATTAAAACCAGCCGATCAATGTACAGAAAGGCTCCTTTGGGTGGTCAGGGAAAGCTTCCAGCAGGAGAGAACTGAATAACAAGACAAAGCCAGTTGGAAGAAGGCGTAGACCAATATGAAAAAAGGCAAGGGAGAGAAGAAATGTTTGTGGTCAGAGCAAAAAGCAGATCATCTTAGCTTTTGTAACCCTAAGAAGTTTTGATTTTGTTATAAGAATGACAGGAAACCACTATAATTAAGATTTAAATAGATGAATAACATGACCTGAGGTTGTTTTCTTTTTCTTTTTTTTTTTTAATATTTTTATTTATTTCTAGGAGAGAGAGAGAGACAGCGTGAGCAGGGCAGGGTCAGAGAGAGAGGGAGACACAGACTCTGAAATAGGCTCCAGGCTCCGAGCTGACAGTCAGCACAGAGCCCGACACAGGGCTCGAACCCATGAACCGCGAGATCACGACCTAAGCAAAAGTCGGACGCTTAACCGACTAAACCACCCAGGCGCCCCGACCTGAGGTTGTTTTCAACAATCACCCTTGGTTATTGTGTAGAAAATGGACTACAGGAAGAGTAATTAAGTTTTAAATAGATGAATAACATGTTCTGACTTTGTTTTCAAAAATCACCTTCAGTTATTGTGTAAAGAATGGACTACAGGATGAACATGAAAGCAGAAAAACCAAATTAGAAGCCTATTATAATAATACAGACGACAAATAACAGTGGTAGACATAAAATAAGATGAACATTTTCTTTTTTTTTTTTTTAATGTTTACTTATTTTTGAGAGACAGAGACAGAGTGGTAGAGAAAGAGAGAGAGACACAGAATCCGAAGCAGGCTCCAGGCTCTGAGCTGTCAGCACAGAGCCCAACACAGGGCTCAAACTCACTAAAGGAGAGATCATGACCCAAGCTGAAATCAGTCAGACACTTAATTAACTGAGCCACCCAGGCACCTCTCTAACATTTTCTTTTATTCAACGTTTTTGTTTTCTTTACTGAAGGGTAGGGTGGGGGTGGGGGACAGAAGCAGATTTCTCACTCATTTTGGTTTTGAGAAAAACATAACAACCTCAGACTGCCTCTATGTGAAGGAAGTTATTAAATCCAAATGTAATCATCAGACATTGTAAGAAGGCAGTTCCTTTTGCATGCCAAATAGACATTTTAGGTAGTATTTAGGTAACAAACTTGAGACTTCACAGAAATAATTGAACCTTAAATCATTTCTTCAGGGGCGCCTGGGTGGCTTAGTCGGTTAAGCGTCCGACTTTCACTTAGGTCATGATCTCGCGGTTCGTGGGTTCGAGCCCCGCGTCGGGCTCTGTGCTGACTGCCAGCTCAGAGCCTGGAGCCTGTTTCAGTCTGTGACTCCCTCTCTCTCTGACCCTCCCCTGCTCACGCTGTCTCTCTCTCTCTCCTAGAAATAAATAAAACATTAAAAAAAAAATTTAAAAAAAAAAAAAAAAAATCATTTCTTCAAACACCTAAAATAATCAGTATTCATGGAAAAATAATATACATAAATTCTAAACTTTGAAACCAAAAATAGACTTAAAATATTTTCCAATGAGGAGGGGAAGACTATTAAAAGTAATTATCTTTCAAAGGGCAATAACAGAACTAAAAACTTGGGAATATAATTCAGTCATGTTTTTCAAAATTATTTTACCATAATTATGGCAGATTTAAAATGGCCTCAATTTCTTAGAGACAAAAATCTATGCCTCCTCCCCTTGAATTTGGGCTACCTTACGATTCTTTTGACCCAATAGGATATATGAAGTAATGCTATAACAGATTCCAGACTAGCCTTAAGAGGACTACCTGCTCCTGTCATGGTCTCTTAGAGCCCTGAACTGCCAGGTAAGAAGCCCACCTAAGAGGCTGAAGAAACCACATGGAGAGGCTCACAAACTACACAAAGAAGATGAGAAGCAGGGTTAAGCCATGTGAGTAAAAAGCATCAAGCATATGAGTAAGAACAAACTGAACACCACAGACCAGACCTGTGGTCAGCTAAATACCTCCAAGTGAAGCCTTGTCAACCACATGGAGCAGAAGAATCAACCAGTCAAACCACGTCTGAATTCCTGACCCACAAAAGCATGAACTCATAAAATGGCTGTTATTTTAAGCCACTAAATTTTGGGATAGAAAACCAAACTCACTGTGAAAAATATATTTTGTATTGCAACCTAGTATATACTATACTTAAACCTAACTGAACAATGTTTCACAAAGCAATACTTAACACTTCCCATACATATTCAATGCAGTGATACTTTCTATTCTATTCTCCTTTTATAAAATACCAGTTGTGCTACAACTAAATTGATTCATGATGTTGTTTGAAAAGCATTTTAATCTACTATGCTACTCACTTCACAGGTACATATACAAAGCTAGACAAAAACATTACTAGGACCCAGTTCCTAACAAGTTTCTCACAAACCCACACAGCTCAGGGCTGAGGGAAAAGCTGAAAAGATGCGGTGTCTGAAGATGGAGATTATATAGAAATCAGAAACAGCTAAGAGGAATTGAGCCTTTTACTTTTTTATAACTTTCTTTTACCCACCCCCCCTTCCTGTTCACAGAGCTATATTTACCTCCCCCACTTCCTTTTCCTGATTATCAAGCATTATGAAATAGAAGTTTTTAAATATCATTTGAATTTAATGAAATGTTGTAGTCTTATTCTTTTTTTTTTTTAATTTTTATTTTATTTCTAGGAGAGAGAGAGAGAGAG